>NC_081182.1:27472446-27772446 GCF_029867415.1 Vicia villosa | reverse complement strand
TTTTGGATCCATTCTTCAGTAATAGAACAAACAAAAACGCTTCAACAACAATAACAACAACAAAAAGTGTGTAGAACAGTGAAATAAGAACTAAATAAAAATTAAACTTATCTAATAACAAAAAATTTATGGAACTTAAATTTAGATTTGAGATAAAATGGTAAAATAGTGTTTCAAAAAAAATTTGGAGATTTTAAATTTGAAGCATAAATTAAGCAATTAGTGTAAAGAAAAGTCTTACCATTTGAGAATAAGAAATAGAGAGTCATTCACATAAAAAAAAACTTTACTGCATTAGGTTTTCTTTCATCAAGTATTCCAGAGGAGAAATGAAGAGGTTGTTGAAAACATGAAATTATTCGGTCCAATGGAAAAAAATTGCAACAAAGATTTCAAATCTGATATTCATTTTTCCGATGTGTATATGCAGCAGTGGGAAAACGCTTGAAAGATAACGACAACTAGGTTTTGTTAGGAAGAAGGGAAAGCCAAGAAATTAGGTCTGAGATAGAATGATATCACATACTGTACCTTTTTTTAAAATCTTGTTTAGTTTTTGATGTTTTGGAATGAAAAAGTGGGTTGCTTGTTGCTTATTTATTTGGAATGTTTGGAATGCATAGAGTTTCTATAGAAAACAGGTAAAGTTAAGTGCATTTAGAGCATTCAATCTAGAAAGCAGAGATTAGTAGTAAAAACAATAATGATGGTTAGAGAAAACATTAAAATATTCAAGGGATTAAAATCAAATTGAATTAAGGAAGTTAATGTTGCGCTAATGACAAATATATCCATGAATTTAGGAATGTAGTTAGTTTTAATTTGGTTAACCTTATAAAAATGGTGGTAATAATTTTTATATTTTGATAGTAGAATAGTAGATGGTGTTAGTCTTTATCATAGAAATTATATGGTAGAAAATAAATTTATCTTGAACATGTAAATGGAATAGTAACAATAGATATTTAAAGGTTGTTTTGTGTTCATTATGATACATTACTGCACTTAGGTGATCGAAATTAGCACTCTTCGAGCGAGTGCTTGCTCCACAAGAGAAGAAGAAAGAAACTAATTAAGGGAGAAAAGAATCTTCTTAACATTCATCATGCTCAATGATTCTCAAGTACAACTATAAAAAGAATATTGGTTGTTAACAAACTCTAACAACCCAACACGTTTTCAGGAAAAGAAAATTGCATAACAGAAATGAAATCAAAAGGAATAACATGATTCTAGATCCTTCAGTCGAACACGTAATCCTCCATCTATGATGGATTTTTGGGTTGTCTCTTTCTCAATTCCTAATTCATGAACTATCTCATCAACTAACTCATCTTCATTGGGCCTAGGGTAGGGGTTGGAATAGGCCAGACCGGCCTACAAGGGCCTATGGTCTAGTCTATATAAGGCCAGGTCAGGCCAGACCAAACTTATTTAACAAAAAGGTCAGGCTTAGACTTTTTTAAAAGCCTATTTAATAAAATAGGCCAGGCTTGGACTATTAAGAAAGTCTATGAAGTCTTATAGGTCGACCTATATATTCATGTATATTAAAAATAGGCTAAATAGATCGGCCTATATTTGCATGTATATTAGAAAAAAGGCTAAATGGGCAAGCCTATATATGCATATATATTAGAACAAAGGCTAAATAGGCTGACCTATATATGCATATATATGACGACTTATAAGGTTTGTTAAATAATATGGATTAATTGAAAACCATATTGAAAAATAGGCTTTCAGGTCAGGCCAGGCTTTTAAAAAGGTCAGATCAGGCTCAGACATTTCAAATTTATCGTAGGCCAGACTCAGACCTTATAAAGTCTAACCTAGCTTAGCTATTTTCACCCCTAGCCTAAGAGCACTATTTTGGGTTGAGCTTATAGGAGGTGTATCACATTATAACGACGTAAATATAGAGAGAAATATACAAACAAAATACATTAACATTTCCCATATTTATTTTAGTTGCATAATACATTACTGTTGTACTTAACACAATAAACTAAAAATTAAATTTTATCTTATAAATAAGACTGAAAATATATTTTTTTTTGTATCTAATATTGTCTCAACTATTTGGACGAGTTCTACTTTTTCTCCCGTCATTTGAGGTGAATTCTCTTTTTCCCGATATCACCTACTTTATATACTTTATATAACTTATATAGTAAGGATGCAAAGTTATTGAGAGAGTGAATTTGTAAAAATGTATTTATAGAAAAATAATTAAAACTTTGTCCAAATGACAAAAGCAAAAAGATGTTTAAGCCTCTAATTTACTAACATATCCGCTTTGAATCGGCGGCTACATTTTTAAATTATTAAAATATAATATTTCTGTTATATAGTATAAAATAAATTTTTATGCGTTCAATTTTTATTTTCGAATGATCTCATGTGTTATTTTAGCTTTTGATTATGACATGTAAAAATATTAATTAGAATTGAAGTTTGTCTTTTAAGTAAAATGATAATTTATGATTTTGAATAGTGGAATAAATTATTCATATCTTTTTCAATGCATTAAAATTAGACTCATAATTTTTGTTCAAAAACAACCATTACTATTCCAAAAAATATGATTAATTCGTGCATCATACGATTTGAAAATCTAATCATCTCAGACAGTGATGATTAAGAAGTAATAGAATATTATAGAAGATTTATCTTATCACTAACACAAATTGCTTGTATTAATATTAACGCACAAAGGTTTATCATAAACCAGATTAGACATATGACATGGATAGAGAAGCTGACAAGGCCAATCTTATCTTCAGTATTTTTTGTTCTCAAAAGAATATTTCAATAATTTTATTATTATCCACTTGGTGCCACTTGTAATATTTTTATTTTATTATAAGCCACTTGTAGTTTATGCTGGCCCGTTTCTTGAATATATTCGATGAACAAAATATAATAATGTCGATAATATCCATTGATGTGAAAATATTAAGTGCTTGAAAACCACGTATGATGTGGTCAAGAATGCACAGTTGCTACTTGGGGAGGACCCTTTGTAAAATGTGGTTGTTTGAAATTGAAGTAATGAGTAATAAAGATGGCTAAGAGGGGACATGATTATATGAAAGGTGAATCGAACAAAGACTAATTAACTAGCATTAATTGTTAACATTAAGTTTATGTTTTATGTTTGAAGTCTTTAGAATTAATGTTTCGACATGTTCTAAAGTATAGTTAATTTTGTCTAAATTAATATGTGTTCCAAAGACATATATTAAAAAATTCAAATATAAAAAATTTGTATTAAAAAATGTGATAAACACATTAGTTATCAACTTTTAATAAAAATAATATATAATTTAAAAAATAAAAAATTACATTTAGTTCTTAACATGTGTTCTAAGAACACACGTTAGGATTACCTTAAAATTAATTTCAAATTGAAGATAGAATTTTTATTTCTTAAGTTTAAAAAAGTCATTTTTATTTCTTAAGTTTAAAAAAGTCATTTTACACTTAAATTTACTATTTAATATATTATCATATAAATATATTTAAATATAAATTATTTTATATTCAACTCACATTTAGTCAAAATTAAATTAATTTTATAAAATCTATTGATTCAAAATCATTTTTTTACTAGATAATCAAACCCACCTTTATTATTTGTATGCGGGCTACGTTACTTCACAATAAAATTAAAATAGAGAGATCATACATCATATATTATACGTGTATAATATGTATAATACATGATTCTCATTCTCTTCTAATATTGAAACATTAGTAGTTTATACACTATTACATGCAGTCAATAATTTGATGCCTTCACACCTTCAATGTTTTTTTATTAAGATTAAATGGTTAAAATTTTAAGTTAAATATTTTAATTTAATGTAAATTGAAAATAATTTTTAAATTTGAATTATTTGATTTTGATCTAACAAGTGAAAATTGTCGAATGCATAAATGCATAAAATTGTGAATTTCTTGACTGGCTTATAGAAGCGGATATCGACATTTAGACGAATAGATATTTTGATGTACATGTGGGTAAACATACATGTGTATGTTTGAGTGTGGTTTTTTCATCGGTGAGATTGAGAATTGGAGGATTTATTGTGAGACAGACAGCTCTCAAAATCGCTTCAAATAAAATGGTCAAACATAAAAAAGTGCGTTTTAACAATCAACATGCTTTCATATCATTTATCTTTTAACATTTTCAGTTTTCTAATACTAAAAATAGTGAATCTTTTCATAGAACAATAAATATAACATTTAATATTATTGATTTTGGCATTATCACATTTCACTATATTTTACTTTAAATTTATGAAAATAAGATTATATCAATACATAATAATACTACTTTCTATTTTATCATACATAAATATGAAATAGACTAATAAATAGAGATAAATGTAGTACCTAATATGAAAAAGATGGATGGATATTTTGAATGAAGATAAAGACAAATGGAGGTTGGTTTCTCAATTCTATCACAACATGTTGACAAATTAGATTTTTAAGACAACCTTACTAGATTTGTATTTCAAGATATCGGAATTGCATTAGCATTTTTAGCAAAAATAAAAAATAAAAAATAATATAAGAAAATCCAAATTCCTTAGATATGATATGGCTCAATCAAACACGTGTCTTAAGGTAGAAGCCAACTCACTCAACCACGGTTAAACAAATCACCTACAAAATCTCTTCCTATATATTGCCATTGTTAACACACAAGAATCAAAAACATCACTCACTCACTCAAAACACCTTAACCATGATCAAGATTCCAAACCTTAAAATCCCCGAATGGGACACGACACAATACGAGGGAGGATCATTCTTAAACCGTTTCATTTCAAACGACACCGACACACAAATTTCCGAAGATTTCGACTTACCCGTTCATGTTTTCTCTTCCGACCATTTCCGAATGTTCGAATTCAAAGTGAGAAAATGCCAGCGTGGCCGGTCTCACGACTGGACGGAATGTCCGTACTCTCACCCCGGCGAGAAAGCTCGCCGGAGAGACCCTCGGAAGTTTAACTACTCCGGGACACCTTGCTCGGAGTTTCGCAGATTAGGAAGCTGTACTAAAGGTGATTCGTGTTACTTCGCACATGGTGTTTTCGAATGCTGGCTTCATCCTTCTCGCTACAGGACACAGCTTTGTAACGACGGGACAGCTTGTCGCCGGCGAGTGTGTTTCTTTGCTCACACCGTTGATCAACTTCGTGTCTCGGGTAAGGCTTCACCTGAAACGTTTGTTTCTTCTCCTACTTCGGTTCTTGAATCTCCTAATGGAAACTCCAGATACGGTGGCGTTCCGGTGAATATGCGGGAGTTAGTTGACTGCATGAGAGATGTTCAAATTATGGATTCCGGTCGGGTGGAGTCTCCAAGGGGTGGGTTTTTTGGTCTTCCATCAAGGTATGAAGGGGTTAGTATGGAGAGGGTGGAATCTGGAAGAGATCCTAGGGCCAAAATCTATGGGAAACTCTTCAACGATAGTGTTGTTTCGGTTCCTGTTCCTGATTTTGGATGGGTTTCGGAACTGGTTAACTGAATTTGGGATCGAAGAATATGATTTTACTTTGTATAGATGATGAATGATGCAAAAAGGAAGAAGAATAATATTTGTGCATAGGTGAGGAGCATGAGATGAGACCTTGGTGTCTCTTTGATTTCTAATTCCTTTTCTTACATTTAATCTTCTTCTTGTGTTAAGGATTTGTTGAAGATTGAATAGCATTTGATTGTCTTCATTGTTTTTTTTTTTTTTGGTTAAACTTGTATTTTGTCTTTGTTTTGTGTTTTTGTTGGATGTTTATATGTAACAGAAGAAACTTGAGGAATCCTGTTTTTTTTTATTTTTTAAAACATTATGGGAGTTTTTTTCTTTCTTTCGGTATGAATCTAATGCCTTTTTTTGTATTAGAAGGAAAAAAACACTAATTGATATTTATGTCTCCTTATCGGTACGAGGTCGATACGTGTTTTAAAAACCGGATCGGCCATCAAACCGGCGAGGGTACTGGGTCACTAGTTCATTGGTTGAACCATTGGGTTATTGGTCGAACTGCATGACTAAATCGGATTAAACCGGATAACTCGGTTAAATAAACCGGTCTCTATTACAATATTATATATTTATTAAACCGATCGAACCGGATGACTTAGTCTCTAAAAAACAGTGTTTTAAAAACTGGACCGGTCATCGAACCGGTGAGGGTACAGGGTCACTGATTTATCGGTCGAACCACTGGGTCACTGGTCGAACCGCACGACCAAACCGAATTAAACCGGATAACTCGGTTGAATAGACCTGTCATTATATAGGTATAAAACCGGTCGAACCGGATGATTCAGTCTCTAAAAAATTATATCTAGCTTTTAAATTTTTTAAAAATATCATATCATAAATTCACAATTTCATAACTTAAATTCAAATTTTAAACAAAGGTATCACACATAACAGAATAGTAAAAAATTACAAAGTCTAATTGCAAACAAAGTCTAATTACAACATAATCTAAACAAAGTCTAATTGCAACATAATCTAATTGAATAGTTTATAACAAAATAACTCCAATGTGCACCAAATTTAATTCAAAATAGGATCCTAAAAAGAAAATCAAATAAAATTCAATATGTTTATGCTATTTAAGAAAGTTTATTAGCAAAGATAACAAATAAACAATAAAGTTTTTAATTTGTCACTAACGAAAAAAACTATGTGAGAATACTATTTAAGTAATACACTACTAAATATATTAAAAAAAAGTTTAAAAGAAATGTTAAAAAAAAAGTTTAAAAAAAAGTTTTAAAAAAAAAAAACAATTAAACCGCCGGTTTGATGGCATACCCGATCCAACTATTGAACCAGACCGGTTACCTGGCCGGTTCCCGGTCCGACCGGCCGGTCCGGTCCGGTTTTTAAAACACTGCTAAAAAATATCACAACACACACAAAATTTTAAATTTTTAAAATATCATAATTTCACATGTTTATTCTTTACATTCAAATTCTAAATATAATCATCACTCACAACAAAATAATACAAAATATACATTTAAATAAATTTTAAATCAAGTTCAATTGCAAACAGGGAAATATTGTTCCAAATAAGGTTTAAATAAATCTAATTATATTTTAATTATATATTTTTTTTAAAAAACCATGAAAATGACGTCGTTTTGTGCGGAAAAAAAAGAGCATGCATTTGAACCACCGGTTTTTTAAAATCGCTGGTTCACCAGTTTTAGCCGGTTCTCACCGGTTCAATAGCATACCTGGTCCAACAATCAGACCAGACCGGTAACCCCTCCGGTTCCAGGTCTGACCAGTCCGACCGGCCGGTTCGGTCCGGTTTTTAAAACACTCGTACTAGGACAATTTCTTTTCTCGTATTTTCTCTCACACATTTAAAAATTAAAAAATATTTTTTTAAAATTTTGGAATATTTATTTTCGAACGCACTTTAAATCAATTATCTTTCGTAAATTAAACAGTCACATTGTTTTTGTCAAAAATTAATTCGAAGATGCATCTTTAAAAATTTATAGGATGGATTCGAATATGCATATTTGAAAACTCTCTTAACCCCAATTATTACACGTTTTTCATTAAAATTGACGCCATTGTCGAGAACTCTTTGTTGATTTTAACAGATATTAGAGTCATAGGTAGGGGTGGCAAAACGGGCCGGGGCCCGCCGGGCCGCCCGCGCACCCGCCAAAAAATGGCGGGTTGGGTTGGGATTTTAGGATCGCCGCTCGCCAAAGCCCGCCCCGCCAAAACCCGCCGCCCGCCATACCCGCCCCGCCAAAGCCCGCCGCTCGCCAAAGCCCACTCCTCCTCCAAAACTCACTCTTTTTTTAGTTAATTCTAGTAATTGCAATTCTTGATGGTTTATTTTATACATTTTTTATAAATATATGTAATGTTTTTTTGAGTAAATTTGTTAAAAAATTACTTTTATTAAAAATTGTTTTAAAAAATAAGTGAAAAGTTTAATTAAAAGGTAAAAAAACCTATTAATCTATTAAAAAAAATATAAATAAAATAGGCGGGTAAGCCCGCCGCCCGCCAACCCGCCATCTTGGCGGGGCGGGCATGACTTTTATGCCCATTTTACTTAGCGGGCATGCCCGCCCCGCTTGTTTTTTGGCGGGCATAAGGCGGGGCGGGCGGCGGGCGGGGCGGGCGGCCCGTTTTGCCACCCCTAGTCATAGGGCTTGTGACTTTTCATAAAGCTTAAATCAAGGCACCAAGGTTGAATAATCATTTTGGATAGGATTATCATCTTTTCTTCTTGCTTCCAATTTATTAGCTTTGCAGGGAAGATATTTGTTCTAGGTGAGATTCTATATTTTTGGCATTAAGAGGTCATGGTGACACTTATGATAAGAGGAAGACTCACAAAAGAAAAGGTACATGATGGTATGTAATGCAAGACAAAGTGAAAGAATATATCCATATTTATAGCATGCCATATGAGGATTTGTGCGCGAATTCCAAGAAAGCATTTATTATAGATTGTGATGATTAAAAATCAAATCAAAATGATTACTTTTTTAGTCTCCTAATTGATTGGCTATGGGCTTTAATCGGTTAGATTTTTCAATTTCTCAGGATTCAATGAAATCTTCATAAATGCTGGGATTTGATTTGCTTGAGACACATGTTAAGCTTGGATTTGATATAAAAATATTTGTTTCAATATTTTCTAATTGATTATCATGACATGCTAATCCATTGGGCTTATGTAATTCTGCCTCCTTATGCAAATTGAGCCTTATGTTGATTTTTCTTATTTTAATACCACTAATTTTTATTATTTACACCCCTTAACTATAAAACACTTAAATACTCATCTTTTAGGGTTAGCAAGTAATTTATTTTGATGAGAAAAATATTAAAATATATTATTATTCTGGACTGGGCCGACGCTGACCCAAACATAACGCAGGGCCCAAATCCATTCTAACCAAGGAGAAGGCCCAGTCAAGCTCCTACTCACCCGGGCCTGCACTTGCTCGCGGGCCGGGCAAGTACCGCCCCTGGATAAACTTAACAAGGCCACTAAATCCCTCAGACAAGACTGTGGCCCGAGCAAGACAGCCTTCAGGGTCTCGGGCAGCACTGCCGTCTGTCATCCCTTCGAGGATCCTCCTCTTCGTAGGGTTTACTCTGTCTCCAACCCTCCTTCTTATGTTTGGATTCCTTCATCTTTAAGTAGTTGAACTGGATTGTTCATCTTTTTCTCTAATTTCCCCCCTTCTTGATTTTTCTTGAAATTCATGAAGGTTGTCATCTATTGATTTAAGAATTGGATTAAACTTCCAATTCTTAATTCTTAGATTTTTGTTAGTAATACAGTTTACAACAAAATCTCAGATATTACTAAATCTGGAAAAACATCCATGACTGGTATCTACATCTTCTTTGCCTCGTGTGTTCATCTTCTCTTGTTCGATACTTAGAGAATATATATATATATATATATATATATATATATATATATATATATATATATATATATATATATATATATATATATATATATATATATATATATATATATATATATATATATATATATATATATATATATATATATATATATATATATATATATATATATATATCATTTTAAGAGCATTCCACATTTTCTTAGCGGTGTCATTTGGAGGAGATTTAACTTGTCACCCTCAAAATTATACCTGGCACCCCCTAAAAGCTATGCCAAGTATAATTGGAAAAAAAGCTGTGATACCATAAATTTGAAATTTCTGATATGTACTGGAAATTCTTTGTATCTCAACATTTTTCAACAAGGGTAAAATTAGATTAAAAAATATGGGGGGTTGCCAGGTTAAAAAAAGGGGGTGGCAAGTTAATTTCTCCATTTGGAGACATTATTATGAAGTTCTTTGTGTTAAGATATATATCTATTTTTCTCTTTTCCTTTTAGGTCCAAAGGGAATAAGTTTTTTCTACTAGTTCATCATTTATTTGTTGAGTAGGGTAAACTTAACCATTCACTATTGTTTCCCATAATTTATGATTCAAACTTTGAAGAAAACTTTTAAATCTAGCTTGGCAAATATTAAAATCTTCAATTTTTAAAAAGTGGTGATGTGTTTAGAAAATATCTATTATCGAAAGTTATCTTTCTCCTAAGACGATTAGTCCTTGAATATGAATTAAACTTTGGTTCCACTTGTTTGACTTGAGACTTCACATACAAGAGGGGGTGAATTGTGTGGTTTAGAAAAATAAGGTTTTGAAAAGCTTTGGGAAATAAAATTAGAGTTTAAAAATATTTTGTGAAAACTTAGCTGCAAAAAAGCAAAAGGCAGAAAATAAATTACAGAATTTTAAAAGAGTCAAAGGAAGAAGAAGAACACCAAGAATTATACAGATTCAGTTAAAAACGACTTAGTCCAGGCTCTAAGAATTGATTTTGAGATTTTCCAATAAAATTTAAGAGCTTTTAGTAGGAAAGACTCATGAATCCCCTTAAAAAAGAAAATGATGGTTGATCTTCAGCCAAATAATACAAGACGGTAGATATGGGCGTTTGCGTCTTTTCTTCAAGATGATATCAGAAGTGAAGTGTCCAATCTTCTTTCCCAACGGTAAATTGAAACAGTTAGTCTTTTTTCCATAAACAAAAACCCTGGAGATGTTAGTCTTCAAGATTATTTAAACCTTGAGCTCAAATTCTTGGTTTTACATGGGATAACTAATAACCTGTGAGATTTTAACATTGGGCTAATCTTGAAACAATGAAGCTTTTAATATTGGGTTGAGCTTCAACCTGTCTTAGTTTTAATACCAGGCTAACCAAGAACCTAGGAGATTTTATCACGGGTTATCTCACACCTAACTAGGACTGAGCCACACAATCCCAACTCAAAGCTTTTCACGAGTTAAGCTTCTAACCCAATCAAATCCATAAATGGATAATATTCAACCAAGATGAATACAAAAGATTCCCTTAATGAATTTACAATTCTACCATTTCAAGAATTACAAATATACCTTCACTCACAAAATAACTTTTCTCGCAAAAGCACATAAGCTAAAACATTAGTGAGAGAAAGTTAAAGGAAAGTTCAGAGAGAGAAAGGGAGAGTGTGTCTGAGAGTAGAAAGTGTCCAAACACAATTATGGATGAAATTAAATGATAAAATGGACCTCTAGTTATAGCCTTATAGGCTTGAGGTTAAATTAAAAAGGAATTTCAAATTAATGTAATTTATGATAATCTAATCGATTATAATCTTTTCATAATCAATTAGATGTTTGAAAAATAATCGTTTGTAAGTTTATAAAAGGAAGAAAAAGATATCTAATCAATGTGCATCATTAAGGTGATGCCTAATTGCTTGGGGCTTAAGTTTGAGTTGAGATAATTAACTAGACAAAAACTCTAATCTATTAGATATGTCAAAATTTTGCCTTTTGCAATTTTTATAGTTCCTAATTCATCAGACACAACTTCAAGATGTTTTTGAAAATATTTCCTTTTGTAAAAACATTTTGAAAATATTTTAGTGTGTGTTTTTTATAACCATGTGTTTTTAAGATAACGTCTTTTTGATTTAAAATTATTCACTCATTATTAAATTAGGGGTTTACGACATTACTTCAAGATTTTGCCAGTTATTCTCTTATTGTTGACACATGCTTGAGTAACTTGAGATGAGATTTTAGTTACATTCCATTTAAATGCCATCATCAGATAGTCAGGTCCATCAAACCCTAATGATAAGATTTGCATCTTTATGCGCTTAGTCGTTCATGCTTGAATTATCATAATACATTAATTGTCATCATCAAAAGTTGATGTCCTTGTTAAAAGCATATCACCTGCAAAACAATGTTCCACATTCTCCCCCTTTTTAATCATGACAACACATCTTTTAGCGGAGGTGGTTAAAGAAAACAATACAAATATGTTTGGAGTATTTGGACTCCCCCTGAGTTAGATAGAGAGTATACCATAATCCCCCTGAGAGTAAACTCATCCCCCTTTGTCAAAATCAAAAAGGCGGATAAAGATGCATTGCGAGAATTAAATATGCAAACAAGGGCAATTAGACATTTAGAGAAAGGGAAAACATCACAAACATATTATTACTAAAAATTCAAATTACAAAAGGGAGATTACTGAACTGAAAGTACAAGTAAAGGAAATAATGAAAATAAAACAGAAAAACACAAGTGAACTTATTATGTGCCATAATTTTCACCATTCTTTGCTATGAGTTTCTTCATGTTATCCGATATGGTTTGGCAGGGACTGAGGATTTTATCTGTTTTGGTTTTCTCATCCTCAGTTGGTTAATCTTTTTATTCTTCCTTAAATGATGAATCTTCTCCTATCTCCCCATGCTTGATGTGGAATCTAATCTCTTTTAGGGAATTATAGATTATCCTATGGTTTGTTGAGTCTTCTGTTTCACCAATTGTGTCAACATTGAAGGTGGCTAGAAGTGCAAGGATAAGTGGTTCATAGGATTGTCTTGTACACATATTCTTGCACAAAATCATGTGGTTGAAAATTCTTTCCACCCAATTTATTAGGATCTCTTGGGTTAGGAGCCATAGGGGTACTATATCTTCCATAATAACATAGCCATGGTTTATGATCATTGGAAAGAGGATTTTGGTGAGTAGGTAGTGGAGGATCCTAACTTTTGCTTTCAGGTGAGTAGCTTTGAAGGATACTTTCTTCTTTTCCATGGAGTTGATTACGAGGTGGTTGATAGTAATGAAGTGCTTAAAGTTTTTGAAGCTAATGAGTTTATAGAGAGTGTGATTTATTCCATCAAAGGGAAGCTCTAAGGTTTTCCCAAAGTGGTCTTTGGGGATGGCGGTCTCCATACCTCTTAAAAATGTTCTTAGAGAAGTCCATAAAAGTTTTAAGTTGAGGTATAATTCTTTAACTAAGTTTAGGAAGACCCCATCTGTTATCTTTGTGAAGAGATCTTTGAGGGAGGCGTGGCAGATTAGGTGATATGGTTGTGACTTCTCAGAAGGCTCATATAAATGTACCAAGGTTAAATTACCTTTTTGGATAGCGTTATCATTTTTTTTCTTGCTTCTGGTTTATTAACCCTGCCGGGAAGGTATTTGTTCTAGATGTGTTTCTGAATTTTTGGCATGAAGAGGTCATGGTGACACTTATGACAAGAGGAAGAACTCAATAAAGAAAACATACAAGAAAGTATGAGATACAAGAAAAAGCGAAGGGATGTATACCTATTTATAATGTGTCATTTGAGGATTTAAGTGTGTATTCTATGCAAGCATTTATTATAGATTGTGCTGATTGAAAATCAAATCAAAAGTCTTCCTTTTTTAGTCTCCTAACTGATTGGCTAAGGGATTTAATCTATTAGATTTTCCAATTTCTTAGGATTATATGAAATCTTCATAAATGTAGGGATTTAATTTGCTTGAGGCACATGTTAAGCTTGGATTTGATCAGAAAATATTTGTTTCAAGATTTTATAATCAGTTATCATCACGTGTTAACCTATAGGGCTTACATAATTATGTCTCCTTAGTGCAAATTGGGTCTTATGCTGATTTTTCTCCTTTTAGTGCCACCAATTTTCATTATTTGCATCCCTTAGCTAGAAAACACTTAAATACTCATTTTTATGGGTTAGCAATTAATTTAATTTGATGAGCAAAATATTTATAAATATTATTTTAAGGCATTTAATCAGATTTTCCTTATTATTTTAACCTTAAAATAATTTTACCTCTTTTATTAAGGAATCTTAATAAACATTTCCTAGGAGGGAAGACACCAAATGGTGTATCCTCCTCTACACATCGTTGGATCGAGCGTTGGTAAAGCCGCAAAATAAATAGGTCCATTATAAACATTTTTGTTTAAACTGGTCACTGAGGATCATATGCTTTAAAATATTCTCAAGGAAATGCTTTGATCACAACTGTTGGTTTTTGCCATCATCATTCATCTTCTGGATCATAGACTTTATCAATAATGTATACTTTAAAAGTATTTATTGCTTTGCACATATTTTAATAATCATCATCAAAATTTCCAAGCTGCAAAGCATACCTATAAAACACTAAGCTTTCACCTTTAGTGTCTATATTTTCTTGAGCCCATGTGCATTTTTCATAAAAGATATAAGGTTGTTACCTTTAGATCTTTTCAACTCATCAAATCAAAAAGTTCTGAGTGACATGTTCTCTCACAATGTGTGCATTTATATACATGATACTTCTTCCTTTTAAGTGACATGTTCTCTCACACTGTGTGCATTTATATACATGACACTTCTTCCTTTGATGATCTGTCATTTTTACTATTTCTTTCCTTTTTAAGTGCATTTATATACATGACACTTCTTCCTTTGATGATCTGTCATTTTTACTATTTCTTTCCTTTTTAAGTTCTAGACGAGTTTTACTTATAAATATATCTCATTTTCTCTTGATCTTTGTTAGATTATTATGAATTCTGCAAAATAAAATTTAAATTAGAATATATACTAATATTTATTTTAATTTTTATATCACTAATATTAAAAAAATTAAAATTAATTATTTTACAAATAATTTAATTAAAAGACTCAATATAAACATTAGACCATTCGCTGAATTAATTCTCAATAGATATTTTTGTAATCCATTCAATAATACCATGGAGTCCTCCCACTTGTTCTATAACAAGCTTCTCACTTTTCCATGGGCCAATCACTATTGTATTATCTATAATACCACAGTGTTAAATTTTGTTATGTGGAAGATATAGATAGATGCAAGTGCATCATGTATTGTAGATCAAGATAAGAGCTAAAACAAGAAAAATAACTTCCAACCAATGGGATGAGAGGATTGATTTATCCATGATATTTTTAACGTTGTTTGAAGCTTATTGGCCATTGGCCAAAAACAGATTGCAAAATCTGACTGATGATTTCACCGAATCTACTTTATCAGCTGCTTTTTAACATTCTCTCATATAAATATCTATCTTCACTTGGTGTTTACTTGGAACAATCTTTTTTTGGAACATCCTATGAGAATGACATGTAACAAACAAACACACTCCAACACGTGCATTCATATTCTCCGATGTTAATCTTAATGCAAATAAAATCTTTTAATTACGCCTATAAAATGAAAATAATTTTTTTTATTGCATTAACTAATGACAACTTAATAAAATCATGAACTTAAATCAAATTAATATTTAGTATTTTTGGTTTTTGTCATGAGATTTTTTTTATAAGTTATAATTTATAATTTTATTTATAAAAAAATGTCACAACTTATAAAGTGGATATACTGTTAAGAAACTATTTTAATAATTATTGAATGTTTCTCCACTTAGTAATTAAAGCCTCCCTTAGATGATCATTAATTCTCCCATCTTTCTTCTTTCAAAAACCCATGATCAAGCATGATCCTCTTTGGAGTTGCATTTCTCTTACCTTCGTTCAATTTGTGACTTTTTTTTTCATATGTTTTTCATTAAGTTAAATCATATCTCTAGAGCAGTCTTTTAATAAATGACAAGAGTGAAGGAATGGAGATAAGTGTGTGTGAAGCGAACTTGCAACACACTCCATTTACTCCCTTCTTTCTCGTGTGAAAGAAGTGCGAAGAGTTAAAGAGATATGATTTCTACTTCATCTCTTTAGACATATGAATATAATGCTATTTCAAATTACTAAATTGCCTTCTCACTTGATCAATGTGAAATTTCAATAATGCCATTACATTATATAAATATAATCCTATTTTAGATTTGTCCATAATTACTTAGTTCAAGACTCAATTGTTCTCTTTATATCTTTTTTTCTCGATTAGGTATGGATTTCCATTTAATCATTTGAGAAATGACTAAAATGTCTCTTAGGGTAAAATGAATATTTTATCCTTCTTCTTTTTTTTTTCAAATTCCATTAATCTATAAAATATTTGGGATTAAATCAACAATTTAGCTCGAGATATTACATTAGTACCTTCATCAAATCTCAAACGATTTTTCTCTTTCATTCAAACAAGGATTGAAAGAAAATATCACAACAAGAATTTAGTACCTCATACCAATCTGATTATTTTGCATATTTTGAATTCAAGAGTTTGATTGAGGTGAAACCCGCGAGAGCATCATCGATTCAAGAGAGCACAAAGTATTTGAAGTTTTTGTTACTGAATGTTAAGGAAAAGGAGTTTGATATGAATATTACAGATGGAGATTTGCATTAGAATGATATCTTTATCATGGAAGATACAAATAATGTCTTATTGAATGTTGAAAAGTATACATTGAAACACATGTTATTACTAACTGGGTATCATTCTTAAGTCTTGCACAACATATTTTTACTAGGCTTTTCTTTTACGAACTAGAGATAAATTATAAAGTGATGGAAAAGACCTCAGATCCGATGATTCAATGTTTCAGTGTTGTGAATAGGAATTTCAATGCGGTGGACATGGATTGGACCTACATGGTAAACACTCCAACGCTCGAGTCAGTGAATGAGTGAAAAATAGTTTTAGAGAGGAAATTGATTGAATACATGAATTGACATGAAGTGATCTTTATATAGTATAGATGGTTAAAATCATCCGTGTATGATTCATCGTTTTATGTGGGTTGTCGTTCAATTAAATCCAACGGTGGAGATGTGATAGATGGTGTAATCGTGTGTCCTTGGATGGTACGGGGGTCCACTTATTCTGTGTTCCTTCTTCTTCAACACTCATTACTAGGTCTTTTCGTGAGGCTTGCAAGCGAACTATACCAATTTCCCTTCAAGCCCTTATTACTACATCATAAGACATGGGTTTTTCCATATTCAAATTTGGTTCGGCCTCTGGCAGAAGAAAATATAAGAGCCTTGATGAGACGTTGATGTCATTGGAAAGATATGCATTAATTATCTCCCTAATGATTATAAATGTTTCACACTCACATGTTAACATATGTTCCTACGTATGATGGTAATGATTTATCCTAGTAATAGGGAATTTGAGCTCTCTTGAATAGTTCACAATGAGATCTAGATTGTTGGTGGTGCGTTCTATGCTTCATAACTTCGTGGATTGCACTGTTTGTATTACCATGTTCTCCTTTTTTCTATTTTTAAATTTGTAAGAGCTCTTATATCTCGACAACAACCTTATTTTTCTTTTCCAATGTCCTCCCATCAGGTATTATAGTTGACGTATATAAGCTGCCTCTTTTGATGCAACATACAATGCGTGGGTCACTAAGTTAATCTTTTTTAGGGTAACGCTTGGACCTCAACCTTCCATTCTTTTTCATACTTGCTTACTTTATTAGGGTTTGTGAAGATGGGAGTTGTGGGTTTTTAATATTTTCTATTTTGTACTTTGGCTATTTTTCTCACCACATATGAACTTTGACGTGGGTGCAAAATTTGTCTTTATATTAACCTTGTGATTTTACTTACGCTCATTTCTTTTATGTGTTGGCAACATTTTTGTCATGGACAACTCTCAGCTTATAGTCTTAAAGGTGGCATGAAATAACTATAATGTTTGGGAGGATCAAGAATCGTTGGATAATGTTTCTGCCTTTATCGGTGAGTGATCCGCTGTCGCGCACGGATCAAAAACGAGTATTTTGTAAAACTGTAGTTTAGCGGTAACGACAACTCGAATATCGTTCTCACAAGGATTCTCGTTGATTATTAACCAAAGGTAAATCGATTTAGGGGGGTTTGTTTTAGATTTCGATTAAACAAAATAGTGAAAATAAGTGATTATCAAAATAAGCTGAAATGATTAATCTACTGTTTTGGCTTCCTAACTTATCATCGATCCAAATAATTTCCAACTCACAAGCGGATTCTATTCCCTTTTTGATTATAAAAACAATTATACAAGCGCAATTGAAATTATGTGATGTATGTTCCTAATTCCCGAATTAAGCAAACGGATTATATATAGCAATCGTGAATTAAGCAAACACGACAAACATACGCGGATTAAGCAAACGCGATTAAAGTATAGGAGCATGCAACCATCGAAATAAATCAATCTAACCTTGGATAATATCGAATTAAGCAAACAACATATCAAAGATTAGAATTGAAAGGAAATAGATTAATTGGAAAATATAAGAACCTCAAAGTATCGGCGGAAACCGTTTACAGCAGATTAACCTCTAGGAATTAGTTCTTCATGATCAAACGTACAAGCTCTTCCAAAAATGTGAAATGGTGATCAATGGTGAACCGTACCGCGGCTGCTACCCTAAGGGGAAAGAGTGCAACCCGTTTTACAATCTAACTGGGTCAAACATACGATCCAGGCCCAAAACTAAATGACCCGAAACTTAACTAAAACTAGTGCTGCAACTTCAACGAATTTTCTGGCCCTTCTACAGTCCGATTCTGACTTCGGCTCTAACATAAGAATTGTAGCTCTTTCTCTTAGCTTTCTGGCGATTTTTAGAACGCCTCAATCGGACTCCTGGAACTCTAGATATGATCGTTTCCGTGCAGACTGTTAAAGCTGAAAATTAAATACGAAAATCAAATAACAATAAAAATAAATTAAAATATAAAAACATTATAAAATACAAAAATAAGACAAGCAAACCATGGAAATGTATAAGTACAACCGTAGAGAAATGTGCATCAAAATGCACTGATCAGTGAGGGAGATCTAGACCATGAATTTACTGAAGTGGGCCTTTCCTTAGACTATGGAGTGCATCTTCCCAAAGGGGATAAGAGGATCTGTAACAAGTATATTGGATGTGTTATCCCTCTGCATGAATACATATTTTCTTTGATACATTTTTACCCCCCCTTTAATGACTTTGAGATGGGCATGTGTTTATAAAAGGTGTGTCTCATGTGACACTCAGCTTCCACCTCTTTAAAGGCCAACAGAGTTATGTAAGTTTAGCCCGGGGTCAAGTTTTGATCTCACTTTAGCAGAGTTTTATTCAAAGAGTGTGAAGAACTTCAAGGACCGATACTACCTAGTTAGTCCCCTTACTCAAGTCGCTCATGCTAACATATGCAACATAGATTTCGAGCATCCATATCAATGTTTATAAAAATTCTCCAAATGCTATAACTCGAGTAATTTATTGACCGATGTTAAGTCTTATGTCTATAAATTGGACAATTTATCCCATTAAGAAACTTATATGAAGAGGTAATTGGTAGCCTTCTAGATTTGAGCTTTGTTGATAATGTTTCTCCTTCGAGGGAAGGGTCAAGGAAACAAAAGAACTGGTTCATAGAGACACACTTGCTAATGGAAGCTGCTACAAAAGAAGACATATATATCATCTTTGATGAGAAATGCAAGAGACTTCATTTTTTCTTTGGCGCTTCTTAGATGATTATTATTGCCCTGTCTTAACTAACATATGGTTTACAACACAATGCTCCAAATGAAAAGGACGCTTAAGGTTTCCCCTACCTATGGCTACTCCTGCCTTGTTAGCCATATGAGGAATTTTGCATACGGTGTCCCTTGTTGGTTTGGCTCAGGTGGAAGTCTGAGGTTCTTCAGAATAACTAGTGGTAGAGAGTGCTCTACCCGCATCGTCTTTCTTATCCAGGGAGAGCACTGTCACCAGGCCTGTTGTTGGGGTGCCTCATGGCTAGAGATTATTTGTTAGACTTCAAATGCTTAAGAAAAACTTAGGAAGACCTAATCTTCGTGTATGCTCAACATCGATCCCGACTGCATTACCACCTTCAATTATGGCCCATCCTTGTCCATGAACGACTAAGGAGTTTCAATCTTATATTTCTTAGGAGAATTATACATATTTTTCAAGAAATGTTTATGTTGTTCCTTAAGAAAATTTGGATGAACTAACATACTAAACTCGCTAAGCGTCACCCATTTTAGCAATTGGTGCCGCCATAAAAGGAGATGTTTTCTTTCCTAACCGTCTTTAGAAGGAAAAAGGTATGCTTCAGAAACGATTTAGTGCTCTTACCATTGAGCGGGACCGATATCGTACTTTATTTACTTATCTTTTTTTACCTGTTACGACGTTGTTTAAAGCCCCGAGTTCATTTATCTAAAAAGAGCTTGTTTTCTAAGGCCGTGCTCGATTTTTTATTGGATATCTCTGGCGAATTTACTTGAACAAGTGTTTGTCCCTATTCCATTTCCTTATATCTGTCTTTCCTCTTTTGTTCATGCTACAATGCTTTATGTATCTTTCATTCTTTGGCCCGATCGACGCATATCATCAATGCCTCGTCTTAAACATCATGTTACTCCATAAATAATGCCCCAAGTGCTCCCCCATCAACCAGGACCCTGCATATGTCAAAGTTGTCCATGGTTCCCGTTATCACCAAGGGGGAAATCTCATTTGGGATTCTGACTACCTTTTCATTATCCTAGAATATGATGATAGGCATTTCAAGCTTCCCGTCAAGGGTTGTATCTCTCTCCTTGTTGATTGCCATTAACTCGATGATCCTCCTCTCCACAGTCTCATTGGAAGGTTTTTTTTCTTGGGAAGGCCTCTAGTAATGGGAGTAATTTATCATCGTTTCACTTTTTTTATCTTCCTCTTCCTTGTTGCTACTATCTTTCTTTCCTTTGGCTCCACTCACAATCTTGATAGTTTTCTTGGGGGATGCTTTCTATGAGAGAAAGGAATTTTTCTTCCTTGGAGACCCATCTTACCCCCTGTGATTTCTCTTTGGTCTTGATCATCTCTTCGGTCTCTTTCTTGATTATACTCTGTGATTCATCCCTTTTTGACCTGTTCTTTAATTGCATCTTAGGCGAATCCATTAATTAGTTTTATGGCTGTGAATTTTATGGAAAGGACAATATTTCGACTTATCCGTCCTAGATGTCTCACTCACATGATATAGGATCTTGATCCCATATTTTTTAATTTAGTATTTGTGCATTTTTGCCCGATTTTCTCCCTTGACGTGTTCAAAGGAGTGTATGTAGAAAATCTGGCTCGGGGTCCGCTGTCTTCCTTGTCCCTACGATAATTATTATATTTTTCTAGCGTCTGACAATATTTAGAGTTTCTCGTTCCTTTGATCTTCTCTTCAGCTAAGAGCTTTTCCTCATAGTTGATATAGGGTTAAACCATATTCAGTAGGTCGTTAAGCCACAAGATCCTTTCAACCCTAGTTTTTTTTCCAGAACATGCAATGTGACCTCATTCCCTTTTAGAAAATCCATATTTTTAATCCATCACTTGTAGCTCATACTTTCACCGCTACCTTGGTAAATCAAATGATGTACTCACACAATGTTTCTTTCTTCTAATGCGTGATCCCGTTGAGTACGACCATAGTGGTGAATTTCTCTTCCGAGCGGTAAATTGAGTAGTAAATCATTCATATAGTTCCTTCCATGAATCTATATATGCTTTTTGTCTATGAGGGTTTTAAAGTAGGTCATAGCAGCTCCGTTAATGTAAAGAGCTTTCATTTCACATCTCCTTAGGCGTGGTAATAATCCAATTTGTTCTCGACATGTTCGACGTATTCGTCTGGATCCCCATACCTTCATATTTTCTAGCTTTAAGGGATTTTCAAGGGACATCAGGATCTTACTGTCAAGAGTGTGCATGGAGAGCGGGTTCCTATTTCGATCAGAGGTTGGTGTATAGGTGTTATGCCTTTCTCCTCTCTTGGAGTCGTATGCTAGCAAGCTAAGAGGACGGCAAACCTCCAGTGGAGTATAATATGAACTACTTTAAAACCCGACGATCTCGAGGTTGCTCCGTGCAATGAATTTGCGTCTATTAGAGTCGACTGGGGAATGACTCATTGACTGCTGCATGAAACTTCCTTGCGCATGGCAATGGTTCTTGGAGGAGTACACGACAAATTCTCTTTAGTCATGAGATTTTTGTTGTTGTACTAAGCTATAGACATTACTCAGCAGATCGACAACTCCTTGCAAGTCTAGATTAGCTTGTAGTTTGAGAGTATCTCTTATCCAGGTATTGCCAATTGTTATGGAGGTTCCTTCAAAGCTTGGCATTGGAAAAAACTGTTGCAGAGGCTGGAAAAATGAAAAAAAGGCTTGAAACGTTCCCGAGTTAGATCTCGGAGGAACAAAATCTTGTTGTGCAGAGACGAATTGATAGATCATTAGAACCGGATCGTCTTCTACCAAAGAAGGCAATAGAGCCTTGTTAGCTTCAGCGGTCGCCCCTATCTATGTGATGTTGAGTGAAGGATTTAGTAATCTTGATGTCACCATGACTTCGCGAGTTCGATATTTAATCCATTTGATAAAGATATTAATGCTTCGTGAAAAGAGCAGTGATTTGAATCTTCAAGAAAGAGACAATGTTTTTTCATGAAAAAATAGCAAGAATCAGCAATCGATTTTCTCAGACAACACTGATGTTTCTTAAAAATTATCTTAAAAATAATGTTAGTTTTTTTTACATTAAATCAACTTATGTTTTAAAATAAATTTTTGTAGACAATGTCTAGATTGGCTGGTTTGGTTCTTTCTGCTCCGGTTTGGTTTCAGCGACGATCACTCTAGGCGGATCGGCAACCGACTGTTTCAAATCCAGAGTTGTGTGTTCTCTTCGGTGGCTGCTTCGACCTTTTGCAGGTTTGTGTTTATGATGCTGAGTTGGTATCTTGAGCTTTTGATTCTCTGATTAGCTTCAGATCTGTTGAGATCTGCATGTTTCAAAATTTTAGGTTTGCCTCTCTGCACTAACACTAACTTAATATCCGTATCAGTCTCCGGGGATTGATGCGGGATTGATTTCATATTAGTATCATTCAATTTGGTGTTGGATTGTTGGACTCGAAAAAGCCATTTTGCTTGCTGGTTTTTTTCAAGAGGCTGTTGGTTCGTGAATCAGGTCGTGTTGGCAGTTGGTTCATACACCATGTTGAAAAGTGAATGCTTACACTAGACTCTTTCTTTTTCTATTTAATTTCACACCCGTAAGTGTGTTCGCTAGATAGTGTTTGTCGTGTGTGCGCTTCTACTTTAGTTTTTTTAATAAAATTATTTTTGTTATTATTGATCTATTTATAAATTCTTTCGGATTGATTTCGTGGTTTGAGTTAGTTTAGTTTATGTCTCTACACTCTTTTGTAATTTTTTATTTTATATATATTTGACTTATTAAAAATAAATTGATCAATACACGGATCTACAAAATAATTTTTTTTATAAATAAAAAAGTAAAATCTAATGATTTAGTATAAATGAAAAACTTATTTTAATTTAAAATAAAATAGAAAAATGGCGATTTCTTTCGAAGTCTAGCCTAAGTTGTTGGAGAATCTTTCCTAAGATCATAATATTAATCTAACAAAAAAGAAATTAGAAAGTGCTACTCCTACTTTATTACAATAATATAATATTCTTTCAAAAAAATAAACCTGCACTTTAATTGCAAGCACCATTAATTAACAATAAACATAACACAATCATCTGAAAAAAAGGGTAAAAGAGTAGATTAAGACAAGAAAACCCATTTAAAATAGCAATTTAATAAAGAAAAAAACTTCCAGTTTTATCCAAATGGACCCCACTTGCACTTTTCATATATCTTCTCTAACAAAATGACGATACTTTCCGCTTCTTTCTCAGAACAACAAAACAAGAATCCCTAAACACTCTTTCTCTCTCTATCCCTAATTTCTCTCTTCACAGTTTTCAATTTCCTCTCACAATTTGATTTTCTTGCTCTAGTTGTAATTAAGATCAACTGTGAATTTATAGGTTTTTATTGTAGCTAGGTGTGAGAACTTTAGATTTGGTGAATTGGATGTGAATTTATGTGTCTGTGCTGTAATCACTTTTTTTTAAGCTTCAGAATTATAAGTGATTGTGTTGTGTAACTGTGGAAGTTAATTGAGTTGTTGTATTGGAGGATTGTGAATTTGTGGTGTGTTTGGAGTTTGAGATAGGAAAGGGGTAGGGTTTTGTTTGTTGTGTTGGGGAAAGTTGAAGATGAAAAGAGGGAATGATGATGAGAAGATGATGGGGCCATTATTTCCTAGGTTACATGTTGGTGATACTGAGAAAGGAGGGCCTAGAGCTCCACCTAGGAATAAAATGGCTTTATATGAGCAGTTTAGTATTCCCTCTCAAAGGTTTAATTTGCCACTTCACCCGAATATGAGCAATTCGGTTCCCCCGGCTTCCTCGAGCCAGGTAACTTTTAAAATATGTAGCTTTTCTTTTATCTCGAGATTAATGATTTGCATAGAACCATGATCGTGGATAGAATATTATAGCAGAAGTTGATCTGTGTAGCCGATCCCATTTAGTGGGATAAAACTTGGTTGTTGTTTTTTTAATTATGCTTAGTTCCTTGTAGAATTAGAATAGTTTTAATTTGGAAATTAGTTTGCACATTTGTATTGTAGTTTTAAGATTGTGTGAGAAATTTTTTTTTTGTTATTTTCTGAATGTTTGATTTTTACATGTTGCAGGGGACTGTCCATGAGAGAAATTATGTTTTTCCTGGTCATTTGACTCCGGAAACACTTATTCGTCAGGCTGGAAAGCATCCCTCTCGCCAAACGAAAGGGGCGAATTTGAATGGTTCTATAGGACAACTTGAACATAGAAAGAAGGTTGATGAAGATGACTTTAGGGTTCCTGTGTACGTTCGTTCAAATATTGGTCAATCTAATGAGAAAAGGCCAGAGAGTTTTGATGGGAAGAGACCCTCGTCTACAGGCTCTAGGTGTTTTGGTTTTTTGAAACCGGGTAAAATTGATCGGGAGAGGGAGCCGAAACAGCATGGCTCTGCACTTGTTAATGCAGGGACGGATGTGAGAAATGAGATTGATGGTCCTCCGCAAGTAAGTCCAAATAAGGAGCATCCATTTACGTCTGCCAGAGATGAATCGACTGGAGAACGTATTGATACCTTAGTAAGACAAGCTAAAGTGACTCCAAATCAAGAGGTTCAAGATCGTCGCGTGTTCAAACTTAGCAGTTTGCGTCAAGGTGATGGACGCTTACGACAAGACTGCCGAGCTGAGTCTCAATCAAATGGACATGGACAAAGTGATGGTCTCCTTGAATCTACAAGGGAGGTAGACAAGAGTAACAGACCTATAGTAAACCAAACCAGTCCAACCGAGGCTATCGATGGCACTGAATATCATGATACCGGGACAGGCAGTCCGAAACAGTTAGGAAATTTAAATAAAAATGACAACATTTCAAAGATATCCAGGGTAGAAAATTTGTCAACTGTGAACATTTCTCCCGATGATGTTGTTGCAGTAATAGGCCAAAAACATTTTTGGAAAGCCAGAAAAGAAATTGCCAAGTAAGTCTCCTTGCTTGTCAGGTTCTTTTATGATTTAAAATAGGAATGTTTGAAAGGTAATCTGGTTCATAAATATTAAATAGTGAACTCTATTATTTGCATGGACCCGAATTTATCTAGAATGGGGATTTTTATGAATGTTAGAATTTTTCTTGGCTAAAAACAAAAGCCTTAATTTGTTTTTTACAGGGAAATGCATGAAAATTTTGAATATAAAAAGCAAACTTACTACTTTTGATGGAAGTTTGATAGTCCACTGATTTGATTTTTGTTATTTTGGTAGTTTGTTGGTATTTTCTCCTACCTTCTTTCTTATACTTTTACATTTATCATTAGCCCCGGGTTTGAAAATAAGTAAGAAAAATTCCCTCAGAGAGAAGAAATGTAGGACCAGAAAATGTGAATTATAGGGACGCTCCTATCTGACGTTGCCATTTTTTCCCTCACCTTTTAAAGCATCTTTTATGCATCCTTAATTAAATACTAGGGATGTAGGTTGGATAGTTGCTTTTCAATTTTCAATCAAGGAATTGTATGTATTGGGTTTGAAGAAAGGAAATTTTATAGTCCCGGCATCCTTGCTGAATTGGTTTTATTATTTTTATTTATGCGTTTAAAGTCCTTACTAATGTTTTAATTGTGGGTACTGGTTACTACAGGGCAGTGAGCTTTAATATTATAGTATGTTGGAGGGGTCCTTCTGACATTCGACCATCTCATAATTTACTGCCTTCTAGCGACTGGAATTTCTGTCTTGGTTTCCTCTTACTTAGTTCTCCATGTCACCAATGGAGCATGTCTCCTTGCATAACACTGAAGGACTTGAGCTAAGAAGGGGACCGTGTAATTCAGGATGACCCTGAATGAATGGTTGGGACACTTGGACAGTCTATGAGCCCCTCAATAGATGTTATGATAGTTAGTGGATTTCCCCAACTTAGCTAGTGTCTTGGTTTTCTGTGTTTTGAAACATTTTGGGTAAGGGATTTTATTTTATAATAAACAGTTTATACACATTAGCCAGTTGAGTTGTCCTGCTATCTATAGCTCCAACAGATTTCATAAAATTACTATTGTGATTGAAGATTCTTTCAACCTTATCATATCTAGCTTAAAATGATATATTTTCTATTTTTTTGATTGCATGCGTCATAAGTCCTCTTTTGGTCCCCATGTTATTAATGTTGATTGAAAAATAGCCTGTTGAGCCTGTTACCTGCTGTTATTGATGATCCTTCAATATTTGTTGTTTATAAATTGGTACTTCTAACATTATTTTCTTAGTTCCAAATGCTCTATCTTTCATTTCATTTCGATTGTCATATATTTTAAGAATTTTGTTGATCCAACTTCTGTTCCTCTCTACAGTCAACAGAGAGTGTTTGCAGTCCAAGTGTTTGAGTTGCATAGACTGATAAAGGTAAATTATCTTTGACATTGATCAGTGCTTTGTACTAGTCCATAATGAGGAATGCTCTCAGACACCCTCGAGCCTGTCTGTAATGATTAATTCTTTTTATTTATGCAGGTTCAACAACTGATTGCCGGATCGCCAGAACTATTGTTTGATGATGGTGCGTTTTTAGGAAAGTCTCTTCCAGATGAATCTACTCCTAAAAAACTCTCATTGGAATATGTTGTAAAAGCTCGGCTACAAAATCTTAAGCGCAAAGTTGATTCTGAAAAGATAAATCAAAACATGGAATGTTCTGCAGAGAATGCTGTTGGTAAAACATCTATTTCATCAGTGAAAAATACGAGCCACCTTTCTAATTCCACGCCTTTTGCCGGAAATCCACACCAAGGAAATATGGCTGCTGATAATGGAATGGGTCCCTGGTGTTTCAATCAGTCACCTGGGCATCAGTGGCTAATTCCTGTGATGTCTCCTTCTGAAGGGCTCATCTACAAGCCATATCCCGGGCCTGGATTTACCGGAACAAATTTTGGAGGATGTGGGCCCTATGGGGCTTCTCCTTCAGGTGGCACTTTTACGAATCCTTCCTATGGAATCCCACCTCCACCAGAGACTCCTCCAGGTAGCCATGCTTACTTACCTCCCTATGGAGGCATGCCAGTTATGAAAGCTGCAGGTTCAGAGTCAGCTGTTGAACATGTGAACCAATTCTCTGCACGCACGCAAAATCATCGTTTATCTGAAGACGAAGCTGATTGTAACAAACATAATCAAAGCTCATGCAATTTACCGGTTCAGAGAAACGGAGCTACATCACATGTAATGTTTCATCAGAGATCCAAGGAGTTTGAGCGGCAGATGAGTACCGCAAGTAGTCCTAGCGAAATGCCACAAGAAATGAGCACGGGACATGTTGCCGAAGGAAGAGATGTACTACCACTTTTCCCTATGGTACCAGTAGAACCAGAGAGTGCACCTCATTCTCTCGAAACAGGACAACAATCTCGAGTTATCAAAGTGGTACCTCACAACCGAAGATCTGCAACTGAATCAGCAGCTAGAATTTTCCAATCAATTCAAGAAGAGAGAAAACAATACGACGCACTCTAGTGGTGTTTATTGGCATGAAGGATCCATTCAAGTGCATGCCGTCTAGTTCCTGCACGTTCTGCAGGTGCGCGTGCTATCATGTAACAGTATATTATATTTACATATATATTTTTGTTTAGACCTTGTTACTTTACAGCACATTGGTATGTAGATATATGTCTATCATATGAAAATTGGTCAAAACATAATATTGTTGCACTTTGTCCTCTCAAGTAATTGTATGTTTATCACAGGAATTGGATCACCCAAAAGGGTGCTCCCTTTGCTTGGGAGGATCTTTTTGATCCCTATGTATTACTTGACATGAAAACTAATAAAAATCAATTTCCTTCTGCATCAAATTTCTCAGTTGCAAGATGGAGAAAAAATTATACATCTTTATTGTTTATCAAACACATTTTAGCATCCAGTATACAAATATGATTTCAAGGACAATGAGGGTTTCGTCCCTCCCCTCCGAAATAGAATACAGGGTCTTTTCCAAATTGAACATCGTTTAAGGTATTGTAACAATCTGGTTCTGAAGCATGAGCGCCTACAATCTGTGGGTACTTAAGTTTTAGTGAATAATCTATAATTCTCACCGTACTCATATAGCTTGCATGCCCGAATCGTCCACCTGCTGGTCCGCCACTACCCATCTGTGTTCCAGTGTGGGGAGGGTCTGTTTTGACCCCATAACTAAAAACTTGTCCTCCCCATTGAACCAATGATGCACTGTGTTGTAAGTTACGCACTATCTCGGCTGGCCAATATCCTACTGGGACGTTATTTTTCACTTTAAGCCACCACTTTCCATGATTATCCTAAATAATGCAGACAAATTAACCCAAGTTATATCAATAGGCATCGCACCAATTAATCGAAATATATTAACAAGAACATGCATGCATGTTATTATTACCGAATATATTGCGTAGTTGAGTTCATATTGTTGACCACCAGGGGATGAAATAGGTCCTAAGGTACCACCAAGCACTATATTCTTGTTTGTATGCACAAAGCCTGAGCATAAAAGATCAAAGCACCCTGTTTTGTTGTATGTATCTCTCTGCACCACAATCAAAAAACCAAAAATCAGTGTTCATAAGATTTGAAAAGATCAACAAAACACACAAATCTATCTTCCATTAAACAAGAACTTACAGTCCAATGGACGAATAACCGGGTCCTGTGGTCACCATACAACGTTGGATTAACCTAACCATAACATATATATAGAGCTTTAGCAATATGGATTCATATTTATAGCATCATGCATGCATTCATCATGTAGTAGGGTGATCACTTACTATCCAGCCTGCTTCGATGCTTTCGAAATTATTATCACCATTAGCAGCCTTAAGCCACAACTGAGCAGTAGTGAAATCTTCTGGTTTGTCAACTCTAGGATTCCACACGTTAATATTTGCTTGTCCTCCTATAAAATTGTATCCCACTGCTACAAGATATGCATCCTGCACCATTACACAATATACTATTAATCATATATACATGCATTTATACTGCACTAAAATGATACCACTTGTTTGTGGACATGTATATACCGAGCGATTTGTCACTTCAACTATTCCACTCATGATGCTTGTTGAATTATCAAAAACTTCAGGGGGTTTTCGTCCGAAACGATCAAGTGAATCTGCTCTCAGCAAGTCCTCTTTTCGAATTCTTCGGATAGGGATAGTTTCGTCTGGACAACTTCCACTTTTCTGCCATGTCTGAAATATATCAGAGCTTGCGTTGAAAACACCTGCTGTGCTTGAATTTTCGGATTCAGGAAGAAAACTCGGCACCATCTGTATTCTATGATTTTTCAAGGCAGGAAGGTCAAAAGCTGGTTGTTTGTAGATCTCGACACAATCGATAATATCTCCATCTTCACTCTACAATAAAAGATTGCAATAAATATGATAATTAAAAAAATAATCAAGTTTGAAACGTAAAAGCTATTTTCCTTAGCATGACAAAATATGGAGGAAAAAATGCAATATTAAAGTGATTGTATGGAATAGCATACCTTAATAGATTTCACTGCAGGCTTGTTTAAAAGCCTCAATTTAGCTTCGATTTCTCTTTCTAAAGGTGGTGAAGTTTTTGCTTCAACTTTGAATTCTAGTAAGGAAATGAATACACAAACCAACAATATTGAAACCTTGTGTTTTGTCATTGCATTTTGATATATTCCCTTCATTTCTTCTTCAATGAAGTTAGATACATTCAAGATAAATAAGACACCTATTTATACAAGATGTTCTATGCAGAAAAGTGACAGCATTAATGGGTGTTATATATGTTTTATACAATGTTTGGGAAAATATATACAAGAAGATTTTATATATTAGAAAATATAGAATTTTTTAATAGAGAGTATTGAATTATTAAATTATATTATTATTATTATTATGTATTTATATTTTAAGTAGAACGAACAGAAAAAACAATAAAATATATGAGAACTTAAATTATTTAGAATTGTAATATTTAAAAACTAAATTTAAAACAATAAAATATAGTCCTCTGTTTTTTTTTTTTTTAAAATTATTTTAAAGAAAAAAAATTGTGTCAAAATATCAATCGTTTTGTCACATCAAGAAATAACTAATATTATTTTTTTCTATTATACTCTTAAATATTTATTATCATCTATTTTTTAAAATATTTTCCCCATTCAATTAATGAAAAATAATATTGTAAAATTCTTCATAATTTTCCTTTTTTATATATTAATGATTACTTCTTTTTAATACTTATTAAAAATCTAAAAACAACTTATAAATAAAAAAGGAGGTGTATAATTTGTTTATAATAATATATTATAAAAAATTATGAAAAAGTATTGTTATAAGAGAAAACACAAAATCAACTATTCACATCAATATAATCAAACTAATAAATATTGTAGCAATTAAGCTACTACACTCATTCAATTATTTTTAATTTTAAAATCAACACTATTATTATTACTTTAAGAAGCATACACAACTCAAATAATTCACTTAAGAAAATACTACATCCATCCTTACTCAAATATAAAATCCTTTGAAGAAAATCATTAAAAAAACATAATGTTGGTGTATTATTTTTATTGATTATTCAAATAATTTTACAAATTTATTTTTTAAAAAAGAATTATTTAATATTTGTGTAAAAGTATTTAACATAAATTTCAGAAAAAGATGTATTATAATTAAAAATGCATATGTAAAAAAAAATAAAATTTAATGCACCTTAAAATGTGAGAAAGTGTTATAAAAATGGACAAAGGAAAAATTCAAACAAATCTTATAATTAAAGATAAAAGTGGTAGAAATATAGAGAAAAAAAAAAGAGCTTAAAAAGAGACCATTTTAAGAACTTTTATTAATTTCTTTAACTTTTAATCCCTTAGTCACAGTCAACTATATAACTTTTTCATAAAAAAAAACACTAAATAACAAAGAGAAAAAGAATACATTCAAAACTATCTAAATTTTCCTTCCCCATTATATTAATTTACACCAATAAATGATAAAAAAAAATTAATTAATATCGCAATTTTTTTCATTCTAATCGACCACAAAATAATACTTAACTTTATTCTATTAATTTTTTTTTGAGTTAATACCACTTTATCTCTTATAATGTAGGCGATTTTCGATTTATTCTTCTGTAATATTTATTATGACATATTTTTTCAATTATTTAAATTTATTTTTTCAATATAATCATGAAAGACAATTAAGTAAAATCCTTCCTGATATCTCTTTCTCAATGATTACATAATTTATTTTAAATTTCTAAATCCTCCTACTCCCGGGTCTTTTTTTTTTTTTATTGTTATTTAATGCTGTTTGGTTTATATATTGCTATTGTTTATTTTTAATTAAATATTAACTCATTTTAAACTTATGTGTTTATTTAAATACATTTAAATCGTGTTAAATAAATTTACGTGTAGTGACGCATTCTGTATCTTAATGATTACTTTTACATTGATTAAGATTATTAGTTAAATTTAATTAATTTTCTTGATTTCGTGTATAATTAAAGTAAAATGGGAAATGCTAACGAGTATCTTCAACACTTTTAAATGATTGAAATTGTAAGTTTTTTTAAAAATGCGTGTAATCAATACATTAAAAGTTGAAATATTGACTATTATAAAAAAAAAATTCCTTATTTAGTAACCTTAAAAAGTGCGCGCCTTGAGGGCAGTGGTTAATAAGACCCAAATAAAATTTACAATAATATTTTTAATTATATTGAATGAATCAACTATTAATATTAAATGCCTTTGAATTAAATCTATCATATATTAATAATACAAACATTAACTTTTGCTTATAATAGTTATCAAAATTTAAAGTTTTTTTTTATAATAGTCATCTAAAATAGTATTAAACAAAATATTATTAATGTCTTTATTCAATGTATATCTTTTAAGGGTATCCATATGAATTAATTTAAGAGTTTTCTTTCTTTTTAAATGATGGAACCTTGTTTAATATTTTTAGCTTAAATTAATAGTTGATGTAGTTTACATATAAGCTACCATATCATATATTTAATATCTATTAGTGATTAATTTTATCAATAATCAACCATAAATTAAATATATAAAATATAAAAACATTAAAATACAAAAAAAAGTAGGTTTGTCTGTACTTATTTATTTGTCTTCATTGACTTTCTTTTTAATCATATTTACGTTTTTCCTATCATATTTATGGATTTTTCATAGTTTTTTATTTTTATTTCTTCTTATATTTAGTTATAAATTTAGATATGTTTATGTATTTATTAAAATAATATTTTAAATTTAAAATAATATTTTAAATTTAAATTAATATAAAGTTGAGGAATATAAAAAAGTATCAATTGTGAGTGACAAATTTTATTATCATTGAAGCAAAACAGGATAGTTACATAAATAAGATATATTATTATAGAGACAATTTTGTAATAGTGTTTGAAACTCAATGTAGGTTCATTTGAGTTTAACAATTGAAAATGATCTAAGTATTAGAGTTTTTTCTCTAAGGCTCCTTTCAGAGTTTTTTATTTTAGAAATTTCTAAAATAAAAACTAATTTTTATTTTGAGTTGTAAATATTTTTCAACTTAAAGTTAATTTTTTTTAAATTAATAATAATTTGATTAATCAAAATAGTGGTAGAAAGGGCAATCCAACAATGATTCACCCCAAATAAAGGAAATAAGAAAAACAATTCAAACCAAGGAAACAAGAAAAACTGTCCAAACCTAAGCTATATCATTATCAGTCTTGCAACATGATCTTGAAGCTTAGGGTTATTCCACGCCTTGTATACTAAGTTGTTTATAATTTTTTGCCTTATAGTTGTATTACTTACAGTGTTGCCAAAACAATGTTATTCCTATATTTTTAAATTTCATAACAGCTTAATCATGTTGGCTTGATTACATTCGCTTAAAGAGATCAAGTTCATACCACCTTTTTTTACGAGAACAAACTTGTTTTTATGCTACACGATATTTCCTTATGATTCCATCACCTCCAGTCCACAAGAAGGATCTACAAATGGCTTCTATTTTCTAACTCTCTTTTTTTTTTGGCAAGGGAAATAACTGCTTCCAGTAAATAGTGACTGCAAAAATCACACTTCTCATTAACTGTATCTTGCCAGCATATCTTAATAACCCAACACTCATGTCTTATCCTTAAACAATCTTACTAACCAATATCATACATTTTTCACATAAAGTTTATTTCTATTTAAAGGAACCCCTTTTTATCGGAATGGAAGACGGTCCTCAATAATGAAGGTTAGAGCTTGTATCTTAGCCTCGATACTATCTGCAATACCACCATAATATGCTTTACATTTTACAGGGTTGACTGTGAGTCCTGTAGATCTTGATAATTCAGAAAACACTTTGATAACTAGCTCAATTGACTTAATATCTCCTCTAGTAAAGAGCAACAGATCATCTGCAAAGCTAAGATTGACAATGTGTAGTTTTTCACATTAAGAATGAAAGTTGAAATCTAGAATCCCCTTGAGTTTTTGCAATGATTTATGAAGGTATTTGATTACAATCAGAAACAACATGGAAGACATTGGATCTCCTTGTCTCAAGCCCCTCTTAGCCTTACAAAATTTGGCATGTTTTCCATTTATTAGGAATTTATATGATATTGTAGTAATATAAAACATTACCCGTCTTATAAATTTTCTCGGGAAGCCAAGGTCCTTCAAATGGTCCATAAAGCAAGCAATTCAATAGTATTATAAACCTTTTGGAGGCTCATCTGCAACATACTTCTAGGCACACTCCCTTTTCTTGCATAACCTCTGATAAGCTCATAAGCAAGTAAAATATGATCATGTATGTGCAATACTAGTACAAAATTTGTATGACTTTGGAGCACAATACTGCTCAACACCTTCCACAACCTTTTGGTCATCACCTTGGAAATGACTTTGTATATAGTAGTGTAGCAGAAGATATGTATGTAATCTTTTATAGTTTTAGCTGCATGAGTTTTTGGAATTAGAGTAACTAAAGTTCTATTTATGGCACTATGCATTCTCTCATTCTAAAAGAATTCAATTTCAGTAACAATAAAAATCATGTTTCACAATGCTCCATGTAGATTTGAAAATTTTAGCTCCATATCCATCCATTCCAGGAGCCTTCAAATCTCATATGTCCTTTAAAGCTTACCCAATTTCCATCTCAGTCATTAGAGCTATTAGAGAATTACTCTCCACTAGACTTAATTGTTTACGAAGTCACATAGCCACAATATTTATTCCCTCAATCCTACTAGCTGTAATTCCTATCAAACTACCATAAAAATCCAAGACAGTCTTCTCAATATCCATTTGATTTGTCACCGGAGTTCTAGCCATAATGGAGAGAGAATGAATAATTGTTTACTTATGTCTTGCTTTCAAGTAAGAATTGTTCCCATCCCCTAGTCTAAGCCACTCTAATTTAGATTTCTACATAAGAACCTGCTATTCTGAAGCATTCCACTTTATTACCTCTTATGTACAGATCTTTGATGCCTTGATTTTCTGAGCATCCATTCTATCTTGCATTAATGAATTACGTGCCATCATTAAATCATCGCCCTCCTTCTCTAGTTGTATTTTGATGCCAAAAATAGGTTTGCTCATACTCCTTATTATAGGTTGCAATCTCAGCAGTTTTTCCACGAAACGTAAATTGCACTCTTTGTCAATGGTAACCTCCAATTAGCTAAGATTGCTGCTAAAAAATTATCCATAGTTGTAAAACTATTAAGGAATTTAAATTGAGTTCTCTTGATTGGTTTATGCTCATCTCCTTTCAAACATAGCTAAGCATGATCTGAACCTTCATGCGCCATGATATTCAAAGTTGTATCCATATTTTGCTAAAACCATTCCACATTTCCAAGAACTCTATCTATTCTGAAATAGATACCCCATATGTGTTTATTAGACCAGTTGAAATGATCTCCTACACTCTCCATTTCAAATAATTCGGTTTTTCCATCGTAGATACCAAGTCAACATACTCAGCTTCATGGACAATATTTCCTTCAACCTTATCCTGTGTTTGAAGAACATTATTAAAGTCTTAATCAAACATCAAGGGCCATGTAATCGGTGATGAAGTTCCTCAATATATCTCCATAAAATTCTTCTTTGATCTAAATGATTGAATGCATATATGGCAGTGAACCAATACATGAAAGAACCACTTACAAAATGAATGCCACAATGTATCATTTGAGCAGTACTACCAACAAATCTAACATCCACTCTAGTAGAATCCCATTACTACCAAATCCTTTCGTTCCCATGCTTAGAATAGTTATCCAAATAAGACCAATTCAAGCCCATTCTACTTCTGATAGAAATATCGTTTGTGTGTTTACCTTTTGTTTCTATTAGACATCAATATCAGGTTTTAAAATATAGAGATGAGAGTCAATCTCTATATTTTTACCTATTTTATTTATCTCCCTTATTTTCCATGAAATAGTCATGGTACCTTGTCAAATGTCACTACAAGATCATATAAAATTCTTATTGGCTCGAATCCATTTTGACATTGAACATGTACTGAAGGATGTTTAAAGTTATCTACCATAACACTTTCCCCTTATCTCTCCAGCTTTTATCCACCTTAGTAACTTTCACTGCCATTTTCCCTTGAAATATTAATAGGTATCATATTTGGAGTCGTAGTTACATCTAGTTGTTCATCAAATTTATCAAGTGTGACACTCAGTTGTTTGGTAGTATCAGCTTTCTTTTATGGTACAATTTATTTTTTGCACTGATGTCCAACTTTTTAAGAGGTCTCACAAACTAACGACTTCCATTCAAATTCAATATGTTGTTTTATGCACCTTCCTTCACTATCCTTTATGGTAACAACTTTAAATAAGTAATATCCACCTCCACCAATATTCATGCATAAGGAACTTCTAAGTAAAATTATTTATAGTATAAGTTTTGTCAGGTCGTTTCTTTAAATTTAGGTGCTTTGGGTGAATTAAAAGATTTGTGCCCTTATAATTTTTTTAACAATAAATACATAAGGATAAAAGAAATAATTGAATAAAAAACACATTTTTCTAATAGAATATGGGATAGCATGCTGGATTGGCTTGGTTACCATTGAAATATTTTACAATGGGATCATGAGAAGGTGTGGATGATTCAAGAAACTACTAAGAAGGGGTGGAAGAGAGAGATCCTCAAAATAGTGTTGGCAGAGACCATTTATCAAATTTGGACTGCTAGAAATGCTGTTGTGTTTACCCAAAGTCCCCCTAGAAGTGATATTATTCCGGTTACCCAAGATAGAGTAATAAGTATATGCCTTACTAATAGAAAATTAAGACCTCATGTAGATGTGAGCAATACAAGATTTAGATGAGTCTTGTTTGTCGTTTTGATAATTGGAACCTGGATCTTCGGATCGGTTTGTAATAGAATGTTTTTCATTAATAAAAGTTTTATTTAATTTACTCCAAAAAAAAAAGATATGGATCTTTGAATCAATGTTTATACTACATCAAAACATAAACCACTATAAAGAGAGTTATTCTTCTTCTTCTTCTTAATTCAATGTTTTTTCATATAAAAAATTAATCAAACCTTTAAAATTATTTAAATATTATCCTCTTAGCATTTTTTGTTGCAAGATCATTAATAATTTTGTCATAATCAAGGTTCTTCAAAAAAATTATTTTTAATTGAAATCAACGCAAGACTATTTAATCTATTTTGTGACATAATAGATCTCAAAAAGATTTTAATAATTTTAATTTAGAAAAACTTATTTCAGCAGATGCAACTCTGATAGGAATAGTCAATATTATTCTATAAGTTATGCACGTATTAGAAAAACAATTAAAAGTCTTTAAAGAACTCAATATCATATAGCTTGAGTTTGATTCAACTAACTTTCAATTCTTCAAACAAAATTTCAACATCAAGATCAACAGCTTAATCCAAATTTGTCACGGTCAGAAAATTTCTAACCTATCAAATAACATTATCAATAATATAAAATATTCTCTATATCATTATTTTAATTTTAGTGCCTCAATTAAATTGTTTAGTTTCTAAAATTATGAATATATTAATTGATTTTATTATAGGGAAATTAATTGATTTTATTCTACTCTATATTTTATTTATGGAAAATTACATTCTTTTATTAATTTTAACTTTGTAGTGCCCCTATAATTTTCTTAGCCAATATTTTCAATAAAAAAATTCTAACAAATTTTTTTATAATAAAAAATTATCTTTTAATATATATATATATATATATATATATATATATATATATATATATATATATATATATATATATATATATATATATATATATATATATATATATATATATATATATATATATATATATATATATATATATATATATATATATATATATATATATATATATATATATATATATGTGTGTGTGTGTGTGTGTAAAAAAATATTGGTGCCCCTAAAAATATGGGGCCCTGGACTCCCGCCCCACGAACCCATGCTCAGGGCCACCCTTGTTTTGTTAATTAAAATAATATATTTAATTGTCAAACCAACTCTCTTGATATTTGTGAATAAAAGAAGAGGTTTGCTATATATACACCACTTTTCTCTACACCTACCTTACACCGTATAAAAACAACAAAGAAAAATTGTTATGCACATAAATCAAAGTAAAATAAATTATTAAAAAAGTAAAATTAGTATGTATAAGGTATAATGTTAGGTGTAGGTGTCAAAAATAGTGTAAGAATATCTTTTCCCATAAAAGAAATAGGAGTTTGAAGTTGCAACATTCCATTTATTCACTTTTAAAAAAAGAGTTTAATTGCTATGCACTGCCAGTGTAAAACTTTTACACTATCAATGCATCACAACCACTCAATTATATTATTTTTTAAAAAATTAAAATAAAAGTCAAACATTTCTAACAAATTAATGATTGTGATTCACTGACAGTGTAAAACTTCTTTACACTGTCAGTGTATTTCAATTAAATTCTTAAAAAAAATAAACACCGACCATTATGCCACAAGGCATATAATAATAATAATAATAATAATAATAATAAATTTAGTATAATTTATAAAAATAATTTTGAAAATTGGAATTTAAATAAATGAAAAGTCAAATATTCATAAAAATAAACTTTTATTAATTAGAATTCAAATAAAAAAATTTTAAGCCTTATTCTCTCTCTCTCATTCTTCATCTTCATCACCATGAGTTTATAAATTTTAGACAATAACATTTCTTTGTACTTTTTAGGATGAAATATATTATATTGTTATACATGATATTATTTTTCAATTTGTAGACAATTATATTGTTTAATTTTTTTTGGCAAAATATTCTTTTTGGTTCCGTAAGTTTACTTCAAAGTTCATTTTGGTTCCTTAATTTAAAAATATTTATATTGATTTTTTAACTCTTTAAAATATTTTATTATAGTCCTTTTAGTCTAATTACCGACGAATTTAGCTGCCAATTTCTAAGTTCTTTTAATCTAATAACATAAATAAAAATCAACAAATTTAGTATTATTTTTAATTAAAGTGTTATGATTAAGTATATAATAAATTAATAAATTAAATTACTAAATTTACAATATTTTTAAACAGTATATTTTTGGGTTAGTCTAACATGGTGTACAATTTATATAGTTTTTAACTAATTCAACTTTCATTCATGTTACTATATCAATTCTAATAAAATATTAAAAGTCTTAACACAATGTATTTAAATTTTAATAATATTTATAATAAAAATTATATTATTTTTATTTGATTCATCAACCTATCAAAAAAGTGTAGAACAAAAAATCCCTATTTACAATTTTTCTTTCTTTTCATTATTTTATATTTTAATTCATAAATATTAATATTTTATATATTAATAAAAAATAATATAGTAAAAATTATATTAATTTGTGTTCCTAAACATATTAAACATAATAGAGTAAAAATATATATCTCTTCATCTTTTTGCCTTTTTATTATTTAATATTTTGATTCATCAATAATACTCCCTCCCTCCTATATTATTTGTCGCAATTGAACTTTTCACATAACTTAAGAAACATTAATAAATGAAAGAGAGAATAGTTGTGATATATAGATGATGGAATAATAAGAAACTTAGAAAGAATATAGCTATTCTAATGCTACAATAGATATGTAATAGCTATGGTTTTTCATTGTCTGCTTGATCTTTAGTAGCTGGATCCCTTAGGATCGCTTGTAATCACTGATATTTTTTTATATGAATCAAAGTTATTGATAAAAAAAAGAAAAGAGAATAGCGATTTTATCAAATTATTATTAATGTTAGGTGAAAAAATAATAAATTAAGAGTATTTATTAGAGGGCATAATTGAAAGATTAAATATAAAATTGCATTGGTAAGCACAAGTATTTTGGGACAATTTTTTTCTTTTAAATGTCACACTTATTTTGGAACGGAGGGAGTAATATTTTACAATCAATAGATAGCATTATAATGAAAAATATATATTATTTTGTTTGGTTCATAGATATATCAAGCAAAATCAAGAAAAAAATTATTCAGTACATTAATCATCAAACATAGTACAATACAAAAAGTTATTTTGTACTGTACTATATTGTGTAGTAGTGTTCTATTCAGTCTTTTTTATTTTACAAATCAAACGCATCTTAAATATAAACATAAATATATTTAAAGTGAATAAAATATGTGGCTAATGAGTTGACTAAAAGTACGACAATTATCTTTTATATATTATATTCAATCATTTAAAAATATTTAATAAGCCAATAATCTAAAATGAAATTTGACGAGTTCACAAATTGACAAGTTATGAGATAGTACCTTAGACCAAATTTATGAACTAAAGTGATTGCGTTAATTGACTTTTTCTTTTTAATTTTTTGGAGAAAAATATTTTTAAAAAATTGCATCGTATATGAAAAAATAAATTATTTCTAAGTTTTATGAGTTCACAAATCTCAGAAATTGTTAAAAAGATGACCAAAATGTTGAGTTTTATAATAGGGGGATTACATTTTAAGAATTAAAATTGGATGATCAAAAATATATTTAAACCATTTTTCAATTACTTTTTTATTTTCATGGAAAATATTTTATGAGAGGTAATTAAAAAGTACAATTATTTTTGTAATTACTTTTAAAATATAAAATAAAGCTGTCTATTTTTTTAATGGATTTAAAATCATATATTTTTAGGTTAAATTCACTTTTGATTTCCCTATTTTGCATCTATAGCAATGTTGATTGAGTTAAAAAATATGATTAATATTATTTTACTCTACGTAATATAGATGAAATTTGCTTTACTTTCTTATAATATATATTTTTTTGGATTATCTCTTGTAATATTTTTTATTTGAATTTCCTCACTAAACGTGCAAATAAAACACTAAACCTGATGGATAAATTTAAAAAAAAAATACAGAGAGTAACTTGTGCAATTAGGAGGCAAAAGACATAGATTTTAACATCTTAAGGAAGATGATCAAAAAAAACTTGCATAGAAAAAAATTAATTTTGTCCGAGGAATTTTGTATATTTAATCCTAACAAAATATATTGTAATTAGAATAAAAATGTTTTAAATAGTACTACAAATATTAATTAATAATTTATTTTTTATCCTAATCATCATTTTGGAAGAGATTCTTTACTATTAATTCAAGAACATTTTGGATTATTTTCTTTATATGTAAGTATATTATATTATTTTATGTAGTCATATTAAAACACTATCTTTTTTTTCCAATAAATACACCTTTTATCAAAAGAAATTAAAATAAATTAATGACATCACATTCCCCCTTTTATACACAAACATCTTGTATAAATAAGTGTGCAATATATCTTAATGCCAACAAGTTTATTAAAGGAGAAATGAAAGGAAGATATCAAGGTGGAATGAGGAAATGCAATATTGCAATGATGTTGATGGTTTGGGTGTTCTTATCCTTGTGTACCATTATAGAATTCAAAGTTGAAGCAAGAGCATTATCATCTTTAGATAGAGAAATCGAAGCCAGATTGAAGCTTCTAAACAAGCCTGCAGTGAAATCTATCAAGGTATGCAATTCCATAACCCCCATCCCCATTATAACTTTGTAGATCTTTAGTTTTTTATTATTATATTATATTTTAATATTTTAATAAATATTAATAATATAATTATTTATGCATTAGAATATATATTTATTATTTCTATTATCAAAAAATGAAATGTAAGCAAAAGTTGTATGTAAAAAGTTGATGTTATTCTAGATAAAACTTAAGAGTTTATACGTCACCTTTTTAGATATATTCTTTTTGTTTATAATTTATTTTGGAAGGAAGTATTTTATAAATATATATATATTTGTTAATGATATTAAAATAATAATAATAAATAATTGACTCAAATATCTTTTTAGTTTTTTACTTTACTTTTTTTTTTTAATTTTTAACCTCCTTTAAAAATTCAGTATTTTATATTTTATGAGATTTTTTAATTAATTATCAATTATTTTTTACAAAATTAAAATTTTTATTTAATTCGTGTGGCACTATGTGTCAGTGACACTTTTAGCGCCAACTAAGCCAACTTTTTTATATAATTTAATTAAAAATTAAAATAATGCAATTGTGTAAAAAAAATTAAAAATTTTAAGTTATATTTGATAAAATCATCATCTTGATAATTTTTTTATCAAACGATAGTATTTTGGGTTTTAAAATAATTTTTTAAATGATTTATTTCTAGATAATTATTATTTTAATTAAATAAGAGATCAAGTTTTACTTAATTGACAACATAGCATGAATGACATATCAAAGCCCCAAATTAAATAAAAATAATAAACTATGCAAAACAATATATAATAATATTATTTTAATTAATATAATGTGATTTAATTAATATAAATTTTTTTTGCAGAGTGAAGATGGAGACATTATTGATTGTGTTAGCATCTATAAACAACCTGCCTTTGACCATCCTGCATTAAAAAATCACACAATTAAGGTTTGTTGTCAATTACTATTACTATATGGATTAAATAATAGACTTGTGTAGAGGAATTAAATATCTTGAACAACAATAAAATTATGCTATAATATATCTAACTCTAAAATAACTTAATATGATATGTTCTATAGAAATTATAATCAATTAACTATTATTGTTATTATTCTAATTTTTTTTACTAAAAAATTGTGCAGATGATGCCCGATTTTACTTTTGAATCCCAAAACTCAATCACGGTAGATGTTTTCAACGCAAGCTCTGAAGTGTTTCAACTATGGCAGAAGAGTGGAAGTTGTCCAGACAAAACTATTCCTATTCGAAGAATTCGAAAAGAGGACTTGCTGAGAGTTGAATCGCTTGATCGTTTCGGACAAAAACCTATGGAAGTGTTTGTGAATTCAACATATACCACAAACCTTAATTCCTCCAACTCCAATGAAACAAATGATGAAGTGAATTTGAAGAATCGATCGGTACATATTATATTTCCATGCATGTGATCTCATTTTGTTTTTTAACCAATTTATTGAAGTAAATATGAATAAAATTATTCTACATATAATTGAGATTGTTGTATGCTTATGCAGGATGCATATCTTATGACATACGCGCACCACTTTAATGGCGCAGAAGCAAATATAAATGTTTGGAATCCAAGGGTTGATAAACCCGAAGATTTTACTACAGCTCAAATGTGGCTTAAGGCAGGATTCGGTCGCGATAATTTTGAAAGCGTCGAATCAGGATGGACGGTTAGTGATAACCCTACTATAAATAAATTCTACATGATTAACGCATGCACGATGATATAAATACAAGTCCATATTTCTAATTTTCATGTATTATGGTTAGGTTAATCCAAAGTTATATGGTGACCACAGTACACGAATATTCGCCTATTGGACAGTGAGTTCTAATTTGCTAGAAGATTTGTTTTGTTTTTTTGTAACTGCGAGTCTAAAGGGAAATAATCACTGGTTTTTTATTTTCACGAATGTGTTGCAGAAAGATACATACAGATCAACAGGGTGCTTTGATCTTACATGCTCTGGTTTTGTGCAAACAAACAAGGATATAGTGCTTGGTGGTGCCATAGGACCTATTTCATATTATGGCCAACAACAATTTGAACTCAACTACGGAATATTTTTGGTAATAATGATAAACTCAATCACACTCACACACAGACATATAGATTATATACAATATTTTTACTAACGTATTGAACAATTTTAATTTCTCTTAAATTGTTTTGTTGATTTAGGATCATGACTCAAAATGGTGGCTTAAAATACGGAGAAATATACCTATAGGTTATTGGCCACCAGAGTTATTCAGTAATTTAAAGTTAAGTTCGACAATGGTTGAATGGGGTGGACAAGTATTTAGTTATGAAGTCAAAGACAAACATCCTCACACCGAAACACAAATGGGGAGTGGAGGTGCAGCAGATGGTCGATTTGGAAATGCATGTTATATGAGTGGTGTGAGAATTAGAGATGATTCACTAAAACTCAAGTATCCAGAATATATAAACACACATGCTGCTGAGCCCTATTGTTACAATACCTTAAATGATGCTAAATATGGACAAGATCCGGTGCTTTATTTTGGAGGGGCCGGAAGAAAACCTCCTTATTGTCCTTGAACTTAGATATAAGTTAATTTATGTTTTTGTTTTTGTATATTGGATAATAAAATGTGTTTGATGAATAGTAAGGATGGTTCATTATTCTATTTACTTTCTTATTGTTTTTTGTTTTCTCACCCTTTGGTCTCTCCCTTTGGACACTTTCTTTATGGTATCTAGAAAAATACAAAATAAGGAATTTGAATTGTGTTATCAATTAAGAAAAGTTTTAATTATTTTTTAATGGATATATAAACAACAAAGTTTGTTAGTGGTGGTTAGGAGTTTGTTAGAAGTAAGATAATTTGTATAACAAACATTTGTATACTTAGTATATATCAAGTGAAAATGTAATGTATTCAAGTAATGAAATTAAATCATTCATATTCAATTTTACTATGGTATCAATAATTTAGATCTTTCACCTTCTGCTCATTATTTTAAAAGCTTCAGAGAAGCTTAATCATTTCATCTCCCAAAAGATTTAGAGAAGCTTCAACAAAAGTGGTGATTCTCATCTTCAAAGAAGCCCCATTCTTCACCACCACTACATTAAGATATTATTTTCAATTTTCTCATGATCGAACTTGATATCTCCGATCAAGATTTACAAGAAGCTTCTCAAATATCTCAAAACTTTACCACGACTTTCGCTCGTTTGAGTTCCTCTAACAACAATGAATTTTCCTTTATGTTGTCCATCAAACTTCATAATAGCATCTTCCTTCTATGGAATCAGCATATTAAAGACATAATTCTCACCAACAAAATGCATAAATTTGTTGTTAATTCATAAATTTAATCGAAGTTCAAAACTGAGAATGATCATCTAGTTGGAATCATTTTTGTTGAATGGGGCTTAGATTGTGTAAGATTAAGTTTTGTTCATTTGGTTGATATCCATCCTTTCTAAAGCGATTCTTCCTCGTATCCAAGCATGCATTTTAAGTGTAGGGAAGAGGAAGAGTCCATAAATAATTCACATGATGATGAAAGACAGAGTTCGTCAGCTTTGATCGAAACTCAAGGCAACAAAGAAAGCCAATCAGTCATTTTCAGAGTATGTGCTCAAGATTAAAGGCATTACAGATTCACTCCTTGTAGTTGGTGACAAAAGAAGCACAATATATTGCAATTTAGGATAGTCTTTTCAAGGAATAGAGTCCCTTTGTGATGCAGTTTTACGGTAAACTTGAATCTTTTACTCTATGTGATGTAGAAGCCGTGTTATATGTTCAAGAAGCTGAAGTAGATAAATTTAGAAAAGAATTGTCAATGTGCACAATTTTTGCAAATATTATACATTTTAATTTGAAAAAAGTTATGGCCACACGAGTGGATATTTAAACATCAAAGGTTGAGGGCATATATGTAACACCCTTCAAAAACACACATATAATTTACAAATAAATTAATCAAAACAAAGCACAAGGGTATCACACTTCATAAAAACATAAATGATCCTGCTCCATAATACGAGTTACACAAAATTAACATTTAACCTTTCAAAACAATACACATTCATGATGATTATACAGTATCAATTCTCATAAAATAACGTTGTAGCAAAATCATCATTTAATTTTTATTTATAAAACAAAAAACATTTTGAGTCTTAAAATCCAAATTTAATAACCTCAATAACAATATTGTCAACATTTAACTCAAACATCTTAATATAGTTCAACAATTTTGTTCCAAAATAAACAACTTAATAGTTTAGGAAATTCAAACGTCAACCCCAACCCGATGTTACATGATCAAAGCAAAAACCACTACAAAAATGATAACTAAATAATGTCTCCATAACCATATTCCACTTACTTCCATGAAAACTACTCCTGAGTATTTGCATATTACCCACGTAGAGGCAACATTCAAAGAGAGGGGTGAGTAATCATAATCAATTATAAAAGATATAAGAAATCATAGATTTGCAACACTTATAAGCTACAAGTCCATAACATCAACACATCATAAACTCACACCCCAAACATCATAAGTAAATCATATACAACTTCCATCATAAGGCTCACATATAATCACATAACAAATACAAGTATCACCATATCATATAGCACCAACAAAATTATGCAATGTCACATAAAATGCTATGCGATAACACTGACTCAATGTATGTTGTACCAATTTATGAACACACATGTTCATTTTATTCCTTGTTCCACCATAATAGGATACAGGATCCGCCACCATATGATTGGTTCACTCTTGAACTGAAGCACATCACAAAAATCGTTACAACCATCATAGGTAACACTTCACTAATTTCCCATCATAGGAAATTAACTACTCACACTCGAACCACCACCATAGGATCGAGTCCACCTCATAATTAGAACCAAAGTTTCGACAACATGGATGCATGATTCCCAACATGCAACAACAACGACAACATAACACATACACATTGGTCCTCTATTGACCGTGCATGCCAGCATCAACAAAACATCCTCAACACAAATCATCTCAATAACCTCATTATAGTAGTATTAACATAACCATATTTATGAATATTACTAATACTAATAACAACGTCAAATTTAGCAACTAAACACCTCAACAAACATGGCAACATCAGTATCACATAACATTATTACAACAATGCAGCGATTTCATAAACTGGACATATTAACTAACACTTAAATCAACATAATAGGCATAGAAATAATAATCAAACATCTCACTTATCACTATCATGTTATAGCTCTATGTGTTATCTTCCCAAATGGTGCGTCAAATGGAGTCACATAACTCAAGTTACGATACTTTTGATACATGCTGCTAGAACGCTCGCCCAGACCTCGCCCAACGAACTACCATTCGCTCCGAGTTCGCCCGATGAATGCCTTTACAAGGAACTCGCCTAGAATTCTCCCCGTGAAATACTCGCTTGGAGCTTACCTTGAGCTTACTCGACAAAATTCACGATTTTAGCAACCCCTAGGTGTGAATCGCTACAGTGCAGGCCTTCTCAATACTCAATTTCCGACTCATACATCATCCAAATTGCATCAAAATTAGTATGATACCAACCTCAATCACAACATATTCACATATACTTATAGAGTTTAGATCATGGCATATAAATCATCATCAATAATTATTTCACAATGTTCATCATCAATCGAAAAGAGTGGGCGGGTACGCGGGCCGGCCTGACAAACCACGACCCATTTCCCACCCCTAACACTAAGTGATTCCATGACCCACCTATTTAGTGAACATGGGTAATGACATCTCCTTGCCCTAACGATTTTAAGAAGTCAGCCAATGAAGAAATCCATATTCCCCATGATTATAGAAGAAAAAGTTCCCATATGCACCAGTTTTATGAGGGAAGAGCTGAAATAACCGATCTTTGGCTCGAAAGGCCCATGCCTAGGGGAATCATTTATAGATATCTCTTGAAGGGAGATCTCTAATATTTCACAAGAAAACCATGCTCGGAGCTTTTCACCTTTCTGTGTGAGCCATCCTTAAATAATGTCAAAATATTTTTAACACCACAAACAACCCTAAAAACACATGACTACCCTCATTGTATTTTTATAGCAAGTATAAATGGCGTCTATCGTGGGACTCCAACAAAGTTAACCTTGACCACATTTATTCTCATTCACCAACTACCTTAGTTGCCTTCTCCAGTGAGATGAAGGAATGAGGAGTTGGAACACCCACCGACGCAGATGCCACTACATACACCATATCATCAAGATTTGTCATGGGGGTGGAGAATCAATATCCTCCATCTGGAATTATTCTGAAAATTTTTCATGTCGTGCATCATACCCGTCAACTCTGAGGCAGATTCAAATAAGAAGCCAAAGTCAATCACCTTTTTTTTGGTAGAGATGTTGTTTGTAACACCCTAATACTCAACTCGACGTAAATAAGAAAATTCACTTATAAACTCAACCAATTTGAGTGTCACACATGATCCATTAATCATAAAAACCAAAACAACACGGTCTTTTGAAATACGTAGAGGAAAAAAATATATGTTTGACATAAAAGTATCATCAGCCGTAGAATAACCAAAATCAACAACTCCAAAATGACACAAAACATGTAATAAGGACAAAAAAATAACAGCTCGTCCCTAGTGTTACATATCAGAGCGACTACACTAAGACCCATATGAATAAGTAACTAAGGAGACATCGACGTCATCCTCTACCTCAAGCAACTACTCCTAAACCTAATCGCCTGCATCCCAAAAGAGCATTGACACCACAGCAAACAAAAAGGGTGAAAATACACTCAAAATATGTTAGTGGTAAAAAACAAAGCAAGGGCAGCATAATCACATAATCATCAATTACACACACTATTCGCAACCATCATCAATCACGTCAAGTATTCTCAAACATCCAACATCATCATGATTATTCAATTACATATGCAGAAATGTATGCAAATGTACTCAACCCCTCGACTTTATATGCACGTGGTACCATTATGGATATCAATATTCGCTCTTGATTCCTCTTTGGAACCAGAGCACATAAAATCGCTACTAACCTCCCTTTAGCAACGCTTCACCGATTCCTCAGTGAAATCATCTACAAGGTCCTGATCCATCCCTCTAGACCAGAGCACATCAAACCAAAATGAAGTTTATACGCCATGATGCATGATTTTCAAAAATAACATGAAAATATGAAGGTTAAATTACTCCCAAGGTCCTTTAAGTTATTTAATTGTAACAGTTTGGTCCTTCAAGTTTTTTTTTTGTAACAACTTGGTCCTTTTGGATGATATCTACCTCTTTTTTCTCTCATTTTAATCATTTAGAAATGTTGATTGTTGTGTTTTTGGAAACACTTCATTATTTTTATATCCCTCAAAATAATTGCACCCACAATTTACACATTTTCTCGGATAAAAAAGGATAATAGTGCACACATTTGATAACATAAAGGACCTAGTTATAGCGAAAATAACATGAAGGACCAAACTGTTACAATTAAATAACTTAAAGGACCTTGGGAGTAATTTAACCAAATATGAATATGTACAGTCAATCCCTCTTCTAACCGTATCCATTGTCAATAAGGCCACCTTAACACAACAATTATAATATGCACACAATCAATAATGCAACATCGTTATTTATAATTTTCATATAATTTTACATACAAGTATAATTCACTAATTAATCATATAATAATTAATTGACTATTCAATCAATTCCCATCGAAATCTCACCAAACAACGATTATACATCCCCTTTCAAGCAACGAAGGATCATAAAATTGAACCAGCAGCTCTGAATCGAGCCACTGACATCATGACAGGCATCCTGGATAAGTGAAGATCTATCCGTCCCCTAGGCCGCCGTCCCCTATCACTAAACATGCCACCCCTATGACGATCGGCATGAAAAATCATGCATGGAGACCATTACGGTATCCCCGTCATGACGATGGTGACTGTCATCGGTACCATGTGTCTGACGACCGTTGTAACACCCTAAACATAGAGTCTTATTTTAAAAGAATTATCCAACCAATTTAGGATGCTACTTGTCATACCCCAAATTTGTCCTACCCCTTAACTTCTAACTGGCTTAGGCTTTGCATTCATGTACATACATCACTTAGGGCATAATTCATACCCAGGCATGCATATCATTGGTACTATTCAAAGGATAGCAAGAGAAAAAAACTCCATTGCGAAGAAGTCTGATCAGAGAATAAGAAAACTGAGGTATAATCATGTGGCTCTATGTTCATTGAAGTCCTCCTGGATTGGGGTGTCTCTCTGCTTCAAATCAGGGCATTGATTGAAGAGTGTAAGCTTGCAAATCATCTGGTTCCTTAAAACAGGGTTTCTCTGACCAAAGTCAACCAGTTGACTTTCTGGTCAACAGGTGTAATACGGTGAACTGACTTTTAAATCGATCGAAATGTCGCGGTAAGCAAGAGTCGCCACCGACTTTTATTTTATCCAAACAATATTCGGAAAGGCAAAAAGAAACAGAAAAAAACCTTTTTAAGAAATCTAAGTTCGGGGGGTAATTTATGCAAAAGGAAGGTGTAAGGCACCCTTTGCATCCATGGTTTTCCATGGGCTCTTAATTGCTTTGCTTGCTCGTTCGTTTAGAAAATGTAGATGAAAGAGATAGGGACTTTAGCTTGTGAATAAGCGTTGCCCTTTTGAAAAATTATGAGAAAGAATATAATAAAAAGGTTTGAGCATTGCAAGGCAATTAGGGGCAATTACCTTAAACTCAGATGATAGGTCTCTTTTTGCCTTTCAGAATGAAAGGGTCTATCCTTGCCATAAGAGGGCAGGAAGCCTTTCGTTTGGAGGTTGAAGGGTCATCGAAGCATCCTTTGCCATAAGACTATCCCATGCCATAGAAGGGCAGGTAGTCTAAGGCAAGGATCAGAATAAGCCATTTTCGTAGGCAGCCAGAAGATACCTCAGCCTTTTTCCGTAGGCAACTTCCGAGGGTCGAGGTCATATTGTGTATCAAAGGCAGCATCATTTAGGGTCGTATGACCTTTAGTATTCGAGGCAGCATGGCTGAGGTATCTTCGAATTCGAGGGACATGGCTTATTCTGCAAAAAACACGAAGGCAACAGGCAACAGGCAACAAGGCAACAGAGAGGAGTCACCCCAAAAGGCGTGCGTGTGTGCACCAATCACGTGATTCAATTCAGAATATATTATCTTATACATTAGTGATTCTAATTGGTTCAGAGTTGCACTCCCTAAATTACTAACCACGCAGTATATAATAATATAAAGCATTAAAGGGGGCGGGAAATTGCAACCAGCGGATCCCTTATCAGGGTTTGACACAAGTAATAATAATAAAAGGCATAAAATAAAATGAGGTTTAGGTTACCAACAACGTAGCTTTGGCAATTGATAAACCCTGAAAAGGAAAGAGACAAGACAGAAAACATATAGTGAGTGCATTATCAAATTCGAGGGCAAACCTCATTAACTACAAAAGAAAATAGGATAATAAATTAAAAATAGAATAGGGAGAAGGTACTTAGCTTGGCATTTGCCTGACAGGGTTGAGGGCAAGGGTTTGCCAGAAGCATCGACTCTGACCATTAGGAATGAGCAAAGAAACAAATAAGGCGTGAGTGTATAGGCAGTTCATTGATATTTAATTATTTAACCCTAATTTTATAAGGCGAATAAATATATAAGGAAAAAGACAATTAGAGTCGAGACTTAGCTTCGTAGAAGGCGAGGTGCGTAATATGAAGATGTCTGATGATAAACCCTGAAAAGGATATAGACAAATATTTTTAGTGTAGGGTTAATTCTTGTAAATATTAAATCGAGTGAAAATTGAATTAAATAACAGTTGAATTTAATTAATTATTGGTCTTCGACCTAATTAATTAAATCGAAGGAAAGAAGATCGGGAAAAAGTATTTTTTATGATTTTTACGAATTAAAATAAAATAAATTCGATTTTATTGAAGACGTTAAATAAATTAAAAATAATTAAAATAAAACAAACATAATAAATATTATACATAAAATAAATAAAATATTATTATTGGTGAAAACATTTTTTATAAAAACTAGTTTTATTATGAAAGGAAAAAAAAAAGAACAAATGTATATATATATATATATATATATATATATATATATATATATATATATATATATATATATAAACGGTTTATATAATAATAAATAAATAAAAAGTTAAAAAAACTTAGCTTAGAATTGTGTGTGGTGAGGCTGTGAGGGTGTATGGTGTGTCAGCATGCCTTGAAAGCCTTGGATCTGAGGCGGGTGTGATCCGATGGTTACCGATCTGCAGTCCATGGTGGCCACGCACGGAGACTACGCACAGGATTCGTGGATGATAATTGTTGCAAAATATATGGCAAGTATGAGGGTCGAACTCAGGACCTTTTGCTTACCAGTCTCGCTTCTCACCACCAAGCCACCTTTCCACGTTTGTTAACCCAATAATACGTAATAATAATATAACAAACGATATATTAAATAAATTCAAAACAGCTTGCGCGCCCAGCCTGTTCATCTTCTCCATTGGTTTTTACCAGAAACACCAGGGTCTTTACCCACGGTTTATGCGTTGTAGCTAGACCCTGCAAGTTTTAAAACCGACTATACAAGCACAATAAATCGCAACTAATGACCCAGATCAACTGTAAATGACGCTGCGAATTCATTGGACCCAACAATTTGGTCCAAATTCACTCCTATACAGAAACCCCATTCGAGGAGCTTCGAAACCTAACAATGGTGAAAACCTATTCCTACATTCAATCTTCAATCAAACCATTCAGATAGCTTCCGAGCATTCATATGAACATAAATATACAATCAAATTAGATTAAACATGCATGAAAAACAAAATCGAATTTGAAAGAGGAACACCAAACCGTGATCGTATATCCTTTGACTCCGAATGCTTTAGGCCTTAATAGTGATTGGGACGGCTTCTTGGAATTCCAACGATCATTATTGAACGTTTCAAAGCCTCTGAATTCCTCTCTAAACATGAAACCGAATTCGATTTTCCCTTGCACTTTTCTTTGGAATTTCACGACTTCCTGGGCCGCCAACCAACCTCCCTAAGGTCGTGAATCCTTATGTATTTATATAAGTCTGAATTAGGTTTGCTGAAGTGAATCAAATCTTTGCAAATCAATAGATTGGAATTGATTTTGGGAGGATATTTGAAACTTGCTGTTTTGAACTCAATCCAACTTTAATTAGATTTTGATTCATTACTGATTAGAAGAAGAAAAAGATTTCCGTACATCACAATTGCTTTCTTTAATAATTTTTTTTATTTTTTTGATTTAAATTAGATAAAATCAAAAATAAATAAATCCAAAATCAAGATGATGCACAAATGGGCTTGGAGATCTTTTGCTATTCATGTTTACACCCCATCAATTAGGCCCGTTTATTCAATATTGCTCCATAAATTTTTCCAGATAGCCTAACTTGTGTCAACCATTCCTCGCGAATTTCCCTATAGTAAACTCGGGTATTTACTCGAGATTTGATCACAAAATAAACCAATATTGTATCTTTTATGTTTTTTCATTATTCGTTTACTTTATTTAAGAATTTAGATAAATAAATTCCAAATAAAATAATAATGATAAAAAATAAAAGAGTGGCCTCATGGGTCTTACAATGGGTTATGAACATGCTTGAGACGGAAATCTTTTGATTTGAGCCTGAACTTCGTCATGGAGATAGTCTAAAGTATGATAAGCCATGTGAGGTGTCTTGACTTTGATTTTGAGTGGGAGAAATAGTATGGGCAAATTTTGGGGTATGACAACAGGTAATCAGGAATGGTTTCTATGTGTGAAAAGCTTCTCATACTGACTGTGTGGATGTGTTTGTTTGACTGGATTTGACTGGAAGAGATTTAATCGGGAATTTCATCAATAATCAGAGAAAATCAGAACAGTTGACTTTTGGGTCAAAATCAGAAGAATTATTCAAATATCGACTTTTGGTGGGAAACCGGTCAAATAAAGTCAAGAAAATGAGAAAAATCAAGAAATAATCAAAACTGCCAAATTTGGAAAGTTAGTTGAAATGGGAACTTGCCAAAAGAGGAAAGTTCTACACTTAAAGAATTTTTGAGTGAATTTCCAATTGGCTGGGCAGCTGACTTCAGGTTCGATTATCGTGTTGGAAACGACATAATTTTAAGACAAGCTCAACACCAAAAGTGTTCAAATCACAACCCTCTACAATCCTCTAGTTGGGAGTTTTTCCATTTGAAGCTTGATTCAAGAGTAATGTTGGTTTGAAGTTAGAAGAAATGCATTTGTTCAAGTCATTCAGCTAGGCAGATTTTTGGTCATGACCTGGCATTTTAACAAACGCGTGGCATGCCAAATCTCTTGCTAATTTTAGGGCTCTACAAAAATGCTATGGGTTCAAACTTGATATGCTTCCATTCTTTGCCATGCCATCTATACAACAAGCCAAGAATTGAGCCATTGTGATAAATATTGAAACAATTACAAGCTTGTAAAGTCGTTGTTTCGTAAAGCCCAAAGTCTTGCATCCGGCTGGGCACAATTTCAGGGCACGCGCGCGCATTTCTTCAAACAGGTGGCGGGCAATTTCTAAGGTCAATTTTAAATAGCTCCGAGCGTCCTCAAGGGTCAATTCCAGTGTCAAGCTACTCCTTTCCATGTCTTGTTTCCAAGAAGCCATGTATTATAGCAATTGGGTATACACGGACTAAGATAGAGGCACCTAAAGTCATGACCTAGTCAAGTCATGATCTTTGCCAAGAAGGTGAGGCCAGGCTAAGTCACGCGTGCACAACCACTATGCAGTGGTACATTACCATCTTCAAGCATAGTTTTGGATGACATGCCAAGCTTATCTCAAGGAGCTTCCAATACCAAATCTCATCCCTCTCATCTCCTCTTCGCATTGATACCAAAATTGAGTAAAACAATGAGCCATGGAGAGAGACAAAAGAACATAAGGTGAGTATGTCAGAATGCCTTTGCTGATGATACCTTAAGCCACCAATCGCTACAGTACATTGGAAGTGTCAACATGAATTACTACAAGTGGCCATGCACGAAGACTGTGACGGAAAGCTCACGCAAAAGTTACTCAAATCACATACCATTATTCATTAAGCCTTGAGGAAACACTATGCTACACTTGCACCCTATCATAACAACCATACACGCCCACCCACCATATAAATAACGAAACCCTTCACAAAATTCCACACACACGCTCATTTTCTCTCCTTTTTTCAAAAAGCTCTCACCTCACTCTCTTCTTCTCTCTTTGGTTCTCTCTCACTCCTCACATACTCTCCAAGAGTTTGTTACAGAACCCTAACAAACTCTCCCACTTTCATCTTCAACCACCGCCTACTTCCACTACAACCACCTCCTTCACCACCATTGAACCCCTTCCATCATCATCTTCAACTCGCCACCACCCCTAACCACCACTGTAACAACTCTCCTCCTTCACTTTTCTCACCAAGCATCATCAACCTCACCTCGCTCTCTATCTACGAAGATTTGAAGCAAGCACAACAAGTTCCATAGATCCTTGAAGTTTGGTTACGTTGTCATCTAGTTCTCAAGACCAAAGAACTCTCAAGTCAGTAGCACACGAATCTTGGAGCTTCCTCGTTTCTTCGTTCAAAGATCATCAACAAGTAAGCACGTGAATCTCCCTTTGCACTTTAGCAATAACATGTAGCGCATGTGCATCCGAGAGTGTACAATCTTGCTCTTTGTTTATGCCTAAATTCGGTTAATCTGAGCTTGAATCCATGTGTTTGAAATGTGTATGATAAATCGGTTTGAAGCATAGATCTAGGATTTGTGAGTATGCAGGAGGTGTGTGAATTGTTTAATATGCGTTTTGACAAAGTTGTTAGAGGTTAGGGTTCTGCAAATGCTCTCTGTTTCGTGAATAGGGGAAGAATCGTGGAAAACCAATGGTGGATTCGAGTTTAGCATGTAATTTCGAGTAGGCAGGCGTGAACTTTTGAATTTCTGGAAAAGGTGATGAAATCGCCGCCGTGGGATTACCGGAGGAGACGATCGGAGGTGGACCTCCGGCGTCTGAGATTTTCTTTTATTTGTTTACATGGTAGGATGACGTGGCACGTGTGTATTGGCTTAGTTTCCCAGCTTTTAGCTATTTTGTCTTGTTATAATCATTTACAATGGATGTGTAGCTCTGTGATTGGCCGATAGTGTTTTTTGTCTTTTTCTTCATTTAATCCAACTTTGACCAATTGATATTCATGCTGATACCTATGCTAGCCACGTTCCACATACAATAACACATTAGATATTGACATGCTGAGTAAATAATAAATGAAATAAAAGGAAAATATAATGGATTGATGGTTGTTGGGCCACACGCACATGAGGCCTCGCCCTGTTTTCTAAATAGTACCCCTGGATTGCTAATGCACCGCATGTTTATGTAATTGGGCCCTGAGCGTTTTACTAATCCCACCCCCTGTCTGTAGGCCCAGTTTTGCTTGTACATAATATTAGTTCATTAGAAATTACTGTTGCACCCCCTGCAGTTTAGAGTTTAGTTTTTATTTTAATTTTTGTTTTCTTTTAACCTTTGTTTCATAAATCCTTTTTAACTCACATAAAAATGTATAAAAAATATCCTCGAGTATTTTAGAATGCGTAAATAATTGTCTTGATTTTTGTTTTTTTTTTGAAATTGTTTCCATACCTTTAATAGATCACCCTTTACCATAGGTTTGAACCGTTTTGTTTAATATTTCTTTGTAAATAATTCTCTAATAGACTTAGGATTTAGTTTTTAGTCTTGATTTTTGTATAGAATTAATGGATGTATGTGTGCTTGTGAGTATCATTTGGTTGCTATAATTCTCAATTTTATTTGTCGCATATTGATTTTCCTTTACCTATTCCATGTATAGTTTTTGTTAATAATTGTATGGTTTCTATTATTTTGAGTCCCTTGTATAGACAACTTAGATTAGATTTAGAAATAGTTCCCTTCTTTCATTTTCCTTTTCTTTTCAACTTTTAAAATACTTAATAAAAATCGATGAAGATCATACCGTTGCTATATTTCATGGTAGGAAAGAAATGATTGAGGCGTAGGCCTCGATGTATGTTCTTTCCTACTTAGCGGAGAAGAAATGATTGAGGTGTGAAGCCTCGATGTATTTCTTAACCGTTATTTAGAGAAACGATTGTGGCGTAGGCCCCGATGTGCATTCTCTAAATACTCATAAAAAAACTCTTTTTGTATCTCTTTTACTTAGCGGAGAAGAAATGATTGAGGTGTGAAGCCTCGGTGTATTTCTTAACCGTTATTTAGAGAAACGATTGTGGCGTAGGCCTCGATGTGCGTTCTCTAAATATGAAAAACAAAACTCTTTTTGGTATGATCTAAGTCACAAATAAATTCCCTTAAAAAACACCAATCAAAAACACATAAAATACTAATAAATGGTCAGATTTAATACAAAGTAAGGAAGTGATGCGAGACCTTGTAGTGGGTTCTCGTCATCATGGAATTACCCTAAAAGATACAAACCAATCTCTTTTTCTCCTTCCTAAGGGCAACGTCATTTCCGTTTGTACGCATCGTAGGTCTTCCCTTATGCAAGAACGTGAACGTTGACTCCGCCCAATTAAAAAACACAAAAACAAACAGAAAATCTTTAGCCGAGCTACGGTAACTCTGATTCCTGAAAAGGATACGTAGGCAGCGGGGTAGGGCCCGTGCGAGTACAATTCTTATTTTCCCTACATTCTGCATTCATTTCGCATATAGGCTTAGACATAGATTACACCCTTTAGATAGAAACAAACATAGGTGGATACCATCGAGTACGATGGGCGTGAGGGGTGCTAATACCTTCCCCTCGCGTAACCGACTCCCGTACCTTGATTCTCTGGTCGCAAGACCCTGTTCTTATCCTTTCCTAGGTTTTCTGATATTCCTTTCCCTTATGGGATAAATATATTGGTGGCGACTCTGTTCATTTTTCGCGAGCGTGCGACAGCTGGCGACTCTGCTGGGGATGTTGCTAGACCTGTTGCTGGTCCATCCTTAGCGAGTCGATCCTAGCCTGCGTTTGTTTGTTTATTTACTGGGTGTTTATCTGTTTTTATGTCTATACCTTGTATATATGTTTGCATGTTTATTTTTCTGCTTGCATATCATGTTTATTTCTGTTTGCACATCATGCATATGGATTATATTCTGTGTTCCTTGGGGTCTTCTGTTCTGTTTTGCAAGTTGGGTGGGATTGTTTCTATGAGGTAAAAGGCCCAATACCCAGGCCAGAGTGACACATAGGATACCTAGGATAGAGTGGATAGTCATGACGCCGATGAGATGTCAGGTCTTGTCTAGTGCGATCATGAGACCCACGCCCAGTCGAGGTCCAAATGGGGTATCATTGTTGGCATGTAGATGCAACAACATTGGTGCCTCAGGAGGACTGATAACGCTGGTTGCCATTTTGACCTACCCTGACCTAGACTACACCCGTGAGTGGGGAGGGATATACATGACAGGTACCGTTGGTGACTATTTGGTTCTGTTGGTGACTATTTGGTTCTATTGATGATTATGGTTCTTCTGGTTCTCTGATCTATGCCGGACCTTTGATCCTATGATATCTTCTTGCTCAGAATTATTGCCTTGGTCCCTCTATGTCGTGGGGACCCAATCTGCATCATTTTCATCATGGCATGTTTACATTTCAAAAAAGAAAAAAGAAAGAAAAAGAAAAAAGAAAGAAAAGAAAAAAAGTTAATTCTCATTTGCATGTCATTTTTCAGGGTATCCAGAAAATATCAATCTCTGTCAAGAATGGATAACAACGTGACCGTCAATCAAGGAGCTACAAGGCGCACACACACTTATACTTTCCATCGCGAGGGTATGGTTCAATTGGGACAATTGGGTGAATTGGTCACTGGTCATAATGAAACAGTGTTCAGTGACAACTATGGCAACATATTATCTCTTCTGTACTCGCGTGTTGACGAATGGGCCTTATCTACTCTTCTTCAGTTCTACGACCCAGATATCCGTTGTTTCACATTTTCAGATTATCAGCTAGCTCCCACTCTCGAAGAGTACTCTTGCCTCCTCAACATCAAGATTCAACACAGAGTGCCTTTTGTTTGTGTCCCAGAGAAACCTAGGTTGGATTACATTGCCAACGCTCTTTATTTGAGCTTGGGAGATGTTCATGATAACTGGAAGAAGAATGGTGATACACATGGCTTCTACATGAGTTTCCTGGTTGAAAAAGCTCAAGAATTTGCCGACAAAGGAATATGGGAGGCTTTCAATGCTATTTTGGCCGCTCTAATCTATGGAATTGTGATGTTTCCCAACATTCACAAGTTCGTTGACTTGGCTGCTATATGTCTTTTTATGGACAAGAATCCAATACCCACCCTATTGGCTGACACATATTATTCTATTCACTCTCGGCATGGTAAAAGGGGGGCTATTCGAGGTTGCTTGCCGCTGTTATATAAATGGTTCAAATCTCACTTGCCTGCTAGTGGTCCGTTTGTTACCTCTACTCAGAAATGGTCTCAGAGGATCATGGGACTTACTGCAAACGATATCGTATGGTATCAATTCCGAACAGGCATATCTGAAGTCATTATTAGGTGCGGAAACTTTGGTAACGTCCCGCTCATTGGGACAAGAGGATGTATTAACTACAACCCAATTCTAGCTCTTCGTCAGTTGGGTTATACCATGAAGAGTGGGCCTTCGGATAGGGAGATTTACCAATCCGTGTACTTTGAAAAGGGAGCTGACCCTGTAGCGCTTGAGGAAATCAGGAAAGCCTGGAATAACATTCATATAGGTGAGAGATCCACTCTGGGAGCCAAGAATGCCATTGCTATGGAGCCCTATACCGATTGGGTTAAGGAGAGAGTCAAGACACTTCTGTTACCATTCCCGAGGGTCCCTCTCTTGTATGCACAACCTCCGAAGATATCGGAAACTATGGTATCAAGGGAACGTTTTGACCAGGTCCGCGTCGCCAATTTGAGACTGAAAGAGAAAGATAGGGATATGGATTTGAAGCGCTATTTCCTTAAACAGACAAAGAATGAACTGGCCCGTGAACTTAAAACTCTCAAAGGAGAGTCTTCTCAAGCCAGGAAGAGAGTTAGAACTGAAAAAGACGGAAAAGCTGTTGTTGCTCCTACTGAAGATCCTCAAAAGGTTATAGAAAAGGCTATAAAGGAAGAAAAAGAGAAGCTCAGACGAGAGTATCAAGAAGACCTGAAAGCCCACAAGCTCCGACTGGAGAAAGAAACCAAGTATGAGTTGAGGACCATGAAGAAGAAACTGGAAGAAGAGACCACTCAGAGAATAGCAGTTGAGACCCAACTGAAAGGAAGTCACCTCCGCACCGCCCGACTAGCTGAAGAGAATGTCAAGCTCAGAGATCAAATGATGAGTGAAGCAAATGCACTTGAGAAGACCTATATCCCAGAATGCAAAGGGTGTGACGAACTTAGGGATTGCTGCAAGAATCTAGACACACAGTTATTCCGAAAGGATGAAGTGATCCAAAGCCTTGTCAAAGGAAGAGATCGGGAGACGACTAAGAAGCTATTTGACGAAACAAAGAAGTGGAGTGACGCCCATTTCAGACAAGGAGGGCCTTTGTTCTACATTGAGATGAATTGATAATTGAATTTGTTTGTAGATCACCACCAGATTTGTTGGATGGGGTCTCTATTGCTCTTTGTATTGAAACATTGTTATTTGTGTTTGAACCTACTCGCCTGAGGGAGCTATTATGAATGAAATGAATTGCTTTCCGTTTTCACTTGATATCTCTCTCGTCACGTTGTTATTTGTTCTTGACTATCAATCTTACTTTGGATACCCTGAAAATGACACAACACATCATATGCACACATGCACTCATACATTCACATTGTCACATTGCATTTTTCAGGTTATTATACAAGACACTAATTGGGGTCCCTTTCAGAACAGATTTCTTTTCCGACGACGAAGCTGACTTTCTTACATCCTTACCGCACCAGGAGTAACGAGAGGATCATGGAACAATTTGAACAGAATCAAGCCGCCCTCCGTAGGGATATGGATGTTATGGGGGAAAGAATGACCCAACTTATGGAGACTCTCCATGTCGTTGTCCAAGGACAAGAAGAGCTCCGAAAGAGCGTCGCTGGGATGGTCAAAGATACTCCTACCAACTCTGCTGATGGGGGAGTAAAAACTAAAGAGATTCCTGTTGAGGGAATAGCAAAAGTAGTCGATGACCACCATGAGGTTATTGATCTTGAACATGATCTTACTGCTGAGTTGACCGAGACTGCTAAGATGTACCAAGCTCTTGAAGAACGTCTTAAGGCTGTTGAGGTTGCTAAAACTTTGAGTTTCAACACTGCTGCTCTATGCTTGGTACCTGGGATTATGATCCCCCCGAAGTTCAAGGTGCCAGACTTTGATAAGTATAAGGGAGTCACCTGCCCAGAGACTCACCTTCGTTCCTACTGCCGTAAGATGGCCGCTCATGCTGAGAATGAACCACTACTGATGCATTTCTTTCAGGATAGTCTCACTGGAGCCCCGTTGGAGTGGTATATGAAACTCGAGAGGTCTAATGTCAGTACTTGGGGAGAACTTGTTGATGCCTTCTTAAAACAATACCACTACAATACTGCCATGGCTCCTAGCCGCGCACAGCTGCAAAATATGTCACAGAAATCTGAAGAGTCCTTTAAGGAATACGCCCAGAGGTGGCGTGAACTTGCTGCTCGTGTCCAACCTCCTCTCTTGGACCGTGAGTTGATTGATCTGTTTATGGGAACTCTGAAAGGGCCGTATCTTCAGCACATGGTCAGTAATACTTCTCCTTCCTTTTCGGATGTAGTCATCATTGGTGAGAGGGTCGAGAACTGTGTCAAAGCTGGTACCATTCAAGGTGTTACTGTTCCCAGTAACTCAGGCGGTAATGGTAAGAAGCCGTATTCTGGGTTTGTGAAGAAGAAGGAAGGTGAGACTAGCACCGCTTCTGTTGACCAAGGCCGAGCTCCTGCATATTCTGCTGTCCCACCTCCTTATTATCCGGTGCCTTATGCTGTTCCTGGTCCATATGTCCCTCAGGCATATGCTGCTGCTCTTCCACAACCATGGATGGCATCCCATCAGCCTTTCGTGCCACAACAACAAGCTGCTGCCCCTCAGAATCGCCAACAGAATCCTAGGCCTCAAGGTCAAAGAGGTTCACAGAGGCAAAGATACCCTGACAGGCGTATAGATCCGGTTCCAATGCCGTATGCTCAGCTTCTTCCCCAATTACTTGCTGGTCAATTAGTGCAACTCCGCGAAATGGGTCCTCCACCTGACCCTCTTCCTCCCGGATATGATGCTAATGCTCGGTGTGAATTTCATTCAGGCGCCCCAGGCCATACGATCGAAAGGTGTAGAGCATTGAAGTACAAAGTCCAGGATCTTCTCGATGACAAGCTCATCTCGTTCACTCCTACTGGTCCTAATGTGCAGAATAATCCTATGCCTCCTCATGCTGGTGCGACCAATGCTATTGAGTTATGTGATGATCAGGTCCTAGTAAGTGATGTTAATGAGGTAAGGATGCCGCTGGCAGTTGTCAGAGAATATCTTATGCAACAGAAGGTTTTGTGTGAACTACATGATTACTGTTTGCAATGTTCTTCTAACCCTGAGGAATGCACTAGGTTGAAAGAAGAAATCCAGAAACTAATGGATGAAGGTGTTCTTAGAGTGGAAAGGGTCGTTCCTGTCGAAGATGTGGCTACTCTAGAGATACCTTACTATCCTGCTGAGGTGTCAAAGAATCCGAGTACTCCCTTGGTCATTCAGGCTCCGAGTACTCCCTTGGTCATTCAGGCTCCGAGGACTCCTTTGGTTATTCAGGTTCCAAATGCTCCTTCGACTCCTCCAACCTCGTCTCTTGTTCCTTCTCCTATGAATGATTCTAAGGCTGTCCCTTGGAGTTATAATGCCGTGTATATTCGAGGGAAGAAATATGATTGTCCTCCAGTGGGTAATTCGAGCATCACTAATATTACTGGCACTAGTGGCATTACCCGTAGTGGTCGGATCTTTGCTGCCCCTCCTCCACTTCCTAAAGAGACCAATAAAGAGGCTAGTACACAAGCAAAAGGAAAGCAAGTTGCTGTTGATCCTCCTGTGACACGTAACGCACAAGATGCCGAGCAACTCTTGAAAATCATTAAGAAAAGTGATTACAAAGTGATTGACCAACTTGATCAGACCCAAGCCAAGATCTCCATCTTGTCCCTTTTGGTGCACTCAGAAGCTCACCGTGATGCTCTTATGAAAGTTCTGGCTTCCGCTCACGTAACTCAAGACATTACTGTGCCTCAGTTTGAAGGGGTCGTGACCAACATTGCTGCTGGTAATTGTTTGGGTTTTTCCGATGATGAACTTCCACCTGAGGGTAGGGCACACAATAAAGCGTTGCATATCTCCGTCAAGTGTCTCGATGCTGTGTTGTCTCGGGTTCTGATTGATACAAGTTCTTCTCTTAACGTGATGCCTAAGGCCACTTTGTTTAAGTTGAGTATGGATGGGATTATGATGAGACCGTGCACTATGAGTGTTAGAGCATTTGATGGTTCTAGAAGGTCCGTAGAAGGAGAAATTGATCTGCCTGTCTTGATTGGTCCTCACATGTTCTACATTGCCTTCTACGTTATGGATATAAACCCTTCATACACTTGCCTCTTGGGTCGTCCTTGGATTCATGCTGCTGGAGCTGTGACATCTACTCTCCACCAGAGTTTGAAATTTGTTGTGAATGACAAGATTGTTGTGATCACTGGTGAAGAGGATTTGATAGTCAATAATCTGGCATCATACCGTTATGTTGAAGTGGAGGGAGAGATACAAGAAACACCTTTTCAAGCCTTAGAGATTGTGTCAGTTGACAAACTCCCTGTGGTCGAGAATAAGAAGGAACTCGGAGCGCCCCTCTCGTCTCTAAATGATGCTAAGGCCTTCTTAGAAGCTGGTATTCCCCATAGTGCCTGGGGCAAGCTGATTGATGTTCATGAGAAGCGAGACAAGTATGGCCTTGGGTATCAGCCATCTTCCTCTACTCAGCTCAGCATAACTCCTGGGAAGAAGGTGATTCCCCCCATTTCTCAAGTGTTCGTCAGTGCAAGCACCAATTCTGGAAGTCAGGTTCTCGCCGTGGACGATGATGATGAAGAAGATCTCTCCAAATTCATTTGCCATGCTGCGCCTGGACAGGAACTCAATAATTGGACTATCTTGGACATCCCCAGAGTCACTTTTATGGAGATGTAATTTTCTTGTTTCGATAAGTCATATGCTTCGCCCTAAGCATTTTGACCATCTTGTATAAAGAAGGGCCCCCCATGTTGTTTCAGTTTGTTTAATATTGAATAAAAATCATATCTTCGCATGCAATTACTGTTCCATTTCTTTCATTTTTGTTTTAAAAACTTTTTCAAAAATGGCAAAGCTTTCCTGTTTCCTTTTTATGTGTTGCATTCTAAGGCATAAATCATCCATCGTGCAGATCTGGCTCGAATTCCATCAAAAATGATAATGTTACAGTTCCACGTCTTAATATCCTTGAGAATCCAATTGACCAAGCTGATGAGGATAGTGGGGAAGATTGTGAAGTCCCTGAGGAATTGGCAAGACTTTTGAGACAAGAAGAGAAATCGATTCAGCCACATCAAGAAGCCATAGAAATCATCAACCTCGGTACAGAAGAAACAAAGAGAGAAGTCAAGATAGGTGCCGCTTTGCAAGATGATGTAAAGAGAAGGTTGATTGAGTTGCTTCGAAAGTATGTTGACATCTTCGCCTGGTCATACGAAGACATGCCTGGTTTAGACACGGACATAGTTATGCACAGGTTACCGCTCAAACCAGAATGTCCGCCTGTAAAGCAAAAACCACGAAGAACTCGACCTGATATGGCTTTGAAAATCAAGGAAGAAGTTGAAAAACAGTTGAAGGCAGGTTTCCTATCTGTGTGTGAGTATCCTCCTTGGATTGCAAACATCGTCCCTGTTCCTAAAAAGGACGGAAAGGTACGCATGTGTGTTGACTACCGAGATTTGAATAGGGCAAGTCCGAAGGATGATTTCCCTCTGCCTCATATTGATGTGCTAGTCGACAACACTGCTCAGTATTCGGTGTTCTCCTTCATGGATGGTTTTTCTGGCTATAATCAAATAAAAATGGCTCCTGAAGATATGACCAAGACTACTTTTACCACTCCGTGGGGTACGTATTGTTATAAGGTGATGCCTTTTGGTCTTAAGAATGCTGGTGCAACATATCAACGAGCTATGGTGACCCTTTTCCATGATATGATCCATAAGGAGATTGAGGTGTACGTCGATGATATGATTGCAAAATCCCAAACTGAGGAGGAACATCTGGTATACCTTGAGAAATTGTTTGCTCGTTTGCGAAAATTCAAGTTGAGGCTTAATCCAAATAAGTGCACTTTTGGAGTGCGATCTGGAAAGTTACTTAGATTCATTGTGAGTCAACGAGGGATCGAGGTCGACCCTGACAAAGTAAGAGCAATACAGAATATGCCAGCACCAAAGAATGAAAAAGAGGTCCGAGGGTTCCTTGGGAGATTGAATTACATAGCCAGGTTCATTTCTCATCTCACTGATACCTGTGAACCCATCTTCAAACTGCTGCGTAAAAATCAAGATATCCGTTGGGATGATCATTGTCAGGAAGCCTTCGAAAAGATCAAGCAGTATCTCCAAGAGCCACCAATTCTCATGCCTCCGGTTCCTGGGAGGCCGCTTCTTATGTACTTAACTGTGCTTGAAGGATCTATGGGGTGTGTGCTGGGCCAACATGACGAGTCTGGTCGAAAAGAGTGCGCCATTTATTACCTGAGCAAAAAGTTTACCGATTGTGAATCCCGCTACTCACTACTCGAGAAAACTTGCTGTGCTTTGGTATGGGTTGCTCGCCGACTGAGGCAGTATATGTTAACTCACACTACTCTATTGATCTCCAAAATGGACCCGATAAAGTACATCTTTGAAAAACCGGCTCTTACAGGAAGACTAGCCCGATGGCAAATGCTTTTATCAGAATATGACATCCAGTATGTCACACAAAAGGCCATCAAAGGAAGTGTCCTTGCAGATCATCTTGCTCATCAGCCCTTAGAAGAGTATCAGTCGATGAAGTTTGACTTTCCTGATGAAGATATCATGAAATTAGATGATAATGAAGGACCCGAACCAGGAGAGCGATGGACTCTCACGTTCGATGGTGCATCAAATGCTATGGGCCATGGTATTGGGGCAGTTTTGACTTCTCCTCGTCAAACTCACATCCCTTTCACAGCTAGAATATGCTTTGATTGCACAAACAATGTCGCAGAGTACGAAGCTTGCATAATGGGCCTCGAAGCAGCCATTGATATGAGAATCAAGATCCTTGAGGTTTATGGGGATTCTGCCCTAGTTATACATCAAGTAAGAGGTGATTGGGAAACACGACACCCCAATTTAGTTCCTTATAGGGACTATATCTTGGAGTTGTTGCCCGCTTTCGAGGAAATCACTTTCAATCACATCCCCCGAGAGGAAAATCAATTGGCAGATGCTTTGGCTACTTTGGCGGCTATGTTCAGAGTTAGCTCCCCTAAGGAAGTGCCAGACATAACGATCCTCCGTTACAAAGAGCCTGCCCATGCATTCCCTGCTCATTGTCTCACTACTGAAGATGTGTATGATGAAAAGCCATGGTATTACGACATCAAGAGGTATGTTGAGAAGCAAGAGTATCCCGAAGATGCTACGATTGGTGATAAGCGAACGCTTCGAAGATTAGCATCCAAATTCTTCTTGTCTGGAGACGTCCTGTACAAAAGAAACTATGATTCAGTTTTGCTCAGATGCGTGGATAGACACGAAGCAGAATTGATCATGCGGGAAATTCATGAAGGATCTTTCGGAACTCATTCCAGTGGACATTCCATGGCCAAAAAGATCTTGCGAGCAGGATATTATTGGATGACGATTGAAAGTGATTGTTATGTGTATGTGAAGAAATGTCACAAATGTCAAGTGTATGCTGACAGAATTCATGTCCCTCCAACTCCTCTGAATGTCCTGACGTCGCCTTGGCCCTTTGCTATGTGGGGCATAGACATGATCGGACGGATAGAGCCACAAGCTTCAAATGGACACAGATTTATTCTTGTTGCTATCGACTACTTCACCAAATGGGTTGAAGCTGCTTCTTACAAGAACGTGACCAAGCAAGTCGTTACTCGCTTCATCAAGAAAGAGATCATATGCCGATATGGGGTTCCGAACAAGATCATCACTGATAATGGGTCCAATCTTAATAACAAAATGATGGCAGAGTTGTGTGAAGAGTTCAAGATTGAACATCACAATTCATCACCCTATCGGCCAAAGATGAACGGCGCAGTCGAAGCTGCTAACAAGAATATAAAGAAGATTGTCCAGAAGATGGTTAGAACGTATAAAGATTGGCATGAGATGTTGCCATTTGCTTTGCATGGCTATAGAACTTCGGTTCGTACTTCAACTGGGGCAACTCCATTCTCTCTTGTCTACGGTATGGAGGCCGTACTACCTGTCGAAGTGGAAATTCCTTCGTTGAGAGTCTTGATGGATGCCAAACTCGATGAAACTGAATGGGTTCAAACGAGGCTTGATCATCTCAACCTAATTGAGGAGAAACGCTTATCTGCTATCTGCCATGGCCAGTTGTACCAAAAGAGGATCAAGAAAGCGTATGACAAGAAAATTCGGCCTCGAGAATTCCACACAGGTGACCTAGTCGTAAGGAAGATCTTGCCAATTCACACCGATCCAAGGGGCAAATGGACTCCCAACTATGAGGGACCATACATTGTGAAGAAAGCATTTTCAGGTGGTGCTTTAATCTTGACAAAGATGGATGGGGAAGACGTTCCGCTTCCAGTCAATTCAGACTCAGTCAAAAAATACTACGCATAAAAGACCCGCTAGGTCGACGTACCTAGGCAAAAATAAGGGCATCCCGGCAAACCAAAAGGGTTTGGGCAAAAATTAGGGATAAAACAAAAAAAAGAAGAAGAATAACCCGCTAAGTTGAAAACCTGAAAAGGCGACTTAGGCAAAAAGGGGCATCCCGCTGGATTGAAAACCCGAAAGGGCGATCCAGGCAAAAGTTAGGGATCGAAAGCGAGAGGCTGCAGTCTGAATATCTTTCACAAAGACCACTATACGCCCTTGACAGAACGGACGAATCAATCCAACCATTACCTTTCTGAAGCAAAGCATTGAGAGGATCGAGGATATGGGAACTGTAGCAATATCAGTTTTAATGGAAATCCGAGCATTTCTCTTTGCCATTTTGCTCTTTGCATTTGTCTTTTCTTTTTCGCAACTACCTCATTTAGGAGTTGCTTCCTTGTACAGAAGCCTGTTCACAGGCATTCCATCAATAAAATGATCTTTTGATGCAAAAGCTTTCTTTCTTTCTTTTTCGCATGCGAGATGTGATTTAATTCGTTATTAAACATTGCATTGAAAGTGTGGGGGGCAATAATCTCGAAATCAAAACGAAACATGATGTTACGTAAACATAAAAGTGCTCGAAGGGGCACCATTGGCATCCAAACGTTGTTTTCTGTGCAGGTTGCAGGTTCTAGCCATCAGCTTGGCTCAGGATATGTCACAAAGGTCATCGTCATCCCGCACGCAAGTTCCAGAGTATAATTCATCAAGTACTGGTGAGCATGGAGCACCTGAAAAGGTCCATATCCCTCTTCCATACGACAGACGAAGAGCGGTCTCTCAAGACTCGTGATTCCCCAAGCAGCTTAGGATGTAAGGAAAGTCGAGCAAAATCATTTCATCCCCAGCAGGGCTATGTTCCAACCCTCAACGCAGTTACCAATAATCTTTGGTACGGTAGGGTTCCAATATCAATTCACGATGATGGTTCAAGATCACAAGGCAACGGACCCCAATGATCCTACTCTCCGGTTCCACCGAGGGCCTTTACTTGGCACTCTTTGCATATAGAATCCATTGCATATAGCATTTGCATCCTCAAAAGCGTAACATATCCGTCAAAAGCGGAACATTACGCCATAGAAAAAGTCAAACATGCATACAAAGCATAAGCCAGATAATACATCTCCACATAAAGTGTTGTCCATACAAACCCCGATTGATATCTGCTACTACATCACAAATCCCCTTCACCCATGGTGCCAATACTTGGTTTTACCAGTCCCCAATCCCCAGTAAGTCCATCTACCAAGCTTCTCAAACACTCGTCTGTGTCATCCTTCCGATACTCGTCTGTATCTCCTTTTGATGCTCGTATGTGTCATTCTTTCGATACTCGTCTGTATCTCCTCAAACACTCGTCTATGTCATCCTTCCGATACTCGTCTGTATCTCCTTTTGATGCTCGTATGTGTCATTCTTTCGATACTCGTCTGTATCTCCTTTTGATGCTCGTCTGTGTCATTCTTTCGATACTCGTCCGTATCTCCTCTTGATGCTCGTATGTGTCATTCTTTCGATACTCGTCTGTATCTCCTTTTGATGCTCGTCTGTGTCATTCTTTCGATACTCGTCTGTATCTCCTTTTGATGCTCGTATGTGTCATTCTTTCGATACTCGTCTGTATCTCCTTTTGGTGCTCGTCTGTGTCATTCTTTCGATACTCGTCTGTGTCTTCTTTTGATGCTCGTCTGTGTCATTCTTTCGATACTCGTCTGTATCTTCTTTTGATGCTCGTCTGTGTCATTCTTTCGATACTCGTCTGTATCTTCTTTTGATGCTCGTCTGTGTCATTCTTTCGATACTCGTCTGTGTCTTCTGTTGATGCTCGTCTGTGTCATTCTCTCGATACTCGTCTGTATCTTCTTTTGGTGCTCGTCTGTGTCATTCTTTCGATACTCGTCTGTATCTTCTTTTGGTGCTCGTCTGTGTCTTTCTTTCGATACTCGTCTGTATCTCCCTTTTGACGCTCGTATGTGTCATTTTGTCGATACTCGTCCGTATCCCCTTTAAAACACTTGTCTATCTTACCTTCCCACCAGACATACTTCTGCTCCGACCACTTCCATGCAATAATCACTTCCTTTGAGAACCTTGTATTGGCACCTCAGGCTACGTTACAAGCTATTACCCTTCTTCCGATTACTCACTGTAAATATATCCACCAACAAAACAAATTCTCTTTCCCCAGCAGATATCAAAACAAAAACAGAATAACGACCCCCCACCATCATTTCAGGACAAATTTTTGATATTTTGGTATTTAATCATCTCTTACCTCGAATGTTCGAAAGGCTAACGCCAATCTCACCTTCAGGTATAAGACGATTGAATAGGGGCAGCTGTCATACCCCAAATTTGTCCTACCCCTTAACTTCTAACTGGCTTAGGCTTTGCATTCATGTACATACATCACTTAGGGCATAATTCATACCCAGGCATGCATATCATTGGTACTATTCAAAGGATAGCAAGAGAAAAAAACTCCATTGCGAAGAAGTCTGATCAGAGAATAAGAAAACTGAGGTATAATCATGTGGCTCTATGTTCATTGAAGTCCTCCTGGATTGGGGTGTCTCTCTGCTTCAAATCAGGGCATTGATTGAAGAGTGTAAGCTTGCAAATCATCTGGTTCCTTAAAACAGGGTTTCTCTGACCAAAGTCAACCAGTTGACTTTCTGGTCAACAGGTAATCAGGAATGGTTTCTATGTGTGAAAAGCTTCTCATACTGACTATGCGGATGTGTTTGTTTGACTGGATTTGACTGGAAGAGATTTAATCGGGAATTTCATCAATAATCAGAGAAAATCAGAACAGTTGACTTTTGGGTCAAAATCAGAAGAATTATTCAAATATCGACTTTTGGTGGGAAACCGGTCAAATAAAGTCAAGGAAATGAGAAAAATCAAGAAATAATCAAAACTGCCAAATTTGGAAAGTTAGTTGAAATGGGAACTTGCCAAAAGAGGAAAGTTCTACACTTAAAGAATTTTTGAGTGAATTTCCAATTGGCTGGGCAGCTGACTTCAGGTTCGATTATCGTGTTGGAAACGACATAATTTTAAGACAAGCTCAACACCAAAAGTGTTCAAATCACAGCCCTCTACAATCCTCTAGTTGGGAGTTTTTCCATTTGAAGCTTGATTCAAGAGTAATGTTGGTTTGAAGTTAGAAGAAATGCATTTGTTCAAGTCATTCAGCTAGGCAGATTTTTGGTCATGACCTGGCATTTTAACAAACGCGTGGCATGCCAAATCTCTTGCTAATTTTAGGGCTCTACAAAAATGCTATGGGTTCAAACTTGATATGCTTCCATTCTTTGCCATGCCATCTATACAACAAGCCAAGAATTGAGCCATTGTGATAAATATTGAAACAATTACAAGCTTGTAAAGTCGTTGTTTCGTAAAGCCCAAAGTCTTGCATCCGGCTGGGCACAATTTCAGGGCACGCGCGCGCATTTCTTCAAACAGGTGGCGGGCAATTTCTAAGGTCAATTTTAAATAGCTCCGAGCGTCCTCAAGGGTCAATTCCAGTGTCAAGCTACTCCTTTCCATGTCTTGTTTCCAAGAAGCCATGTATTATAGCAATTGGGTATACACGGACTAAGATAGAGGCACCTAAAGTCATGACCTAGTCAAGTCATGATCTTTGCCAAGAAGGTGAGGCCAGGCTAAGTCACGCGTGCACAACCACTATGCAGTGGTACATTACCATCTTCAAGCATAGTTTTGGATGACATGCCAAGCTTATCTCAAGGAGCTTCCAATACCAAATCTCATCCCTCTCATCTCCTCTTCGCATTGATACCAAAATTGAGTAAAACAATGAGCCATGGAGAGAGACAAAAGAACATAAGGTGAGTATGTCAGAATGCCTTTGCTGATGATACCTTAAGCCACCAATCGCTACAGTACATTGGAAGTGTCAACATGAATTACTACAAGTGGCCATGCACGAAGACTGTGACGGAAAGCTCACGCAAAAGTTACTCAAATCACATACCATTATTCATTAAGCCTTGAGGAAACACTATGCTACACTTGCACCCTATCATAACAACCATACACGCCCACCCACCATATAAATAACGAAACTCTTCACAAAATTCCACACACACGCTCATTTTCTCTCCTTTTTTCAAAAAGCTCTCACCTCACTCTCTTCTTCTCTCTTTGGTTCTCTCTCACTCCTCACATACTCTCCAAGAGTTTGTTACAGAACCCTAACAAACTCTCCCACTTTCATCTTCAACCACCGCCTACTTCCACTACAACCACCTCCTTCACCACCATTGAACCCCTTCCATCATCATCTTCAACTCGCCACCACCCCTAACCACCACTGTAACAACTCTCCTCCTTCACTTTTCTCACCAAGCATCATCAACCTCACCTCGCTCTCTATCTACGAAGATTTGAAGCAAGCACAACAAGTTCCATAGATCCTTGAAGTTTGGTTACGTTGTCATCTAGTTCTCAAGACCAAAGAACTCTCAAGTCAGTAGCACACGAATCTTGGAGCTTCCTCGTTTCTTCGTTCAAAGATCATCAACAAGTAAGCACGTGAATCTCCCTTTGCACTTTAGCAATAACATGTAGCGCATGTGCATCCGAGAGTGTACAATCTTGCTCTTTGTTTATGCCTAAATTCGGTTAATCTGAGCTTGAATCCATGTGTTTGAAATGTGTATGATAAATCGGTTTGAAGCATAGATCTAGGATTTGTGAGTATGCAGGAGGTGTGTGAATTGTTTAATATGCGTTTTGACAAAGTTGTTAGAGGTTAGGGTTCTGCAAATGCTCTCTGTTTCGTGAATAGGGGAAGAATCGTGGAAAACCAATGGTGGATTCGAGTTTAGCATGTAATTTCGAGTAGGCAGGCGTGAACTTTTGAATTTCTGGAAAAGGTGATGAAATCGCCGCCGTGGGATTACCGGAGGAGACGATCGGAGGTGGACCTCCGGCGTCTGAGATTTTCTTTTATTTGTTTACATGGTAGGATGACGTGGCACGTGTGTATTGGCTTACTTTCCCAGCTTTTAGCTATTTTGTCTTGTTATAATCATTTACAATGGATGTGTAGCTCTGTGATTGGCCGATAGTGTTTTTTGTCTTTTTCTTCATTTAATCCAACTTTGACCAATTGATATTCATGCTGATACCTATGCTAGCCACGTTCCACATACAATAACACATTAGATATTGACATGCTGAGTAAATAATAAATGAAATAAAAGGAAAATATAATGGATTGATGGTTGTTGGGCCACACGCACATGAGGCCTCGCCCTGTTTTCTGAATAGTACCCCTGGATTGCTAATGCACCGCATGTTTATGTAATTGGGCCCTGAGCGTTTTACTAATCCCACCCCCTGTCTGCAGGCCCAGTTTTGCTTGTACATAATATTAGTTCATTAGAAATTACTGTTGCACCCCCTGCAGTTTAGAGTTTAGTTTTTATTTTAATTTTTGTTTTCTTTTAACCTTTGTTTCATAAATCCTTTTTAACTCACATAAAAATGTATAAAAAATATCCTCGAGTATTTTAGAATGCGTAAATAATTGTCTTGATTTTTGTTTTTTTTTAAATTGTTTCCATACCTTTAATAGATCACCCTTTACCATAGGTTTGAACCGTTTTGTTTAATATTTCTTTGTAAATAATTCTCTAATAGACTTAGGATTTAGTTTTTAGTCTTGATTTTTGTATAGAATTAATGGATGTATGTGTGCTTGTGAGTATCATTTGGTTGCTATAATTCTCAATTTTATTTGTCGCATATTGATTTTCCTTTACCTATTCCATGTATAGTTTTTGTTAATAATTGTATGGTTTCTATTATTTTGAGTCCCTTGTATAGACAACTTAGATTAGATTTAGAAATAGTTCCCTTCTTTCATTTTCCTTTTCTTTTCAACTTTTAAAATACTTAATAAAAATCGATGAAGATCATACCGTTGCTATATTTCATGGTAGGAAAGAAATGATTGAGGCGTAGGCCTCGATGTATGTTCTTTCCTACTTAGCGGAGAAGAAATGATTGAGGTGTGAAGCCTCGATGTATTTCTTAACCGTTATTTAGAGAAACGATTGTGGCGTAGGCCCCGATGTGCATTCTCTAAATACTCATAAAAAACTCTTTTTGTATCTCTTTTACTTAGCGGAGAAGAAATGATTGAGGTGTGAAGCCTCGGTGTATTTCTTAACCGTTATTTAGAGAAACGATTGTGGCGTAGGCCTCGATGTGCGTTCTCTAAATATGAAAAACAAAACTCTTTTTGGTATGATCTAAGTCACAAATAAATTCCCTTAAAAAACACCAATCAAAAACACATAAAACACTAATAAATGGTCAGATTTAATACAAAGTAAGGAAGTGATGCGAGACCTTGTAGTGGGTTCTCGTCATCATGGAATTACCCTAAAAGATACAAACCAATCTCTTTTTCTCCTTCCTAAGGGCAACGTCATTTCCGTTTGTACGCATCGTAGGTCTTCCCTTATGCAAGAACGTGAACGTTGACTCCGCCCAATTAAAAAACACAAAAACAAACAGAAAATCTTTAGCCGAGCTACGGTAACTCTGATTCCTGAAAAGGATACGTAGGCAGCGGGGTAGGGCCCGTGCGAGTACAATTCTTATTTTCCCTACATTCTGCATTCATTTCGCATATAGGCTTAGACATAGATTACACCCTTTAGATAGAAACAAACATAGGTGGATACCATCGAGTACGATGGGCGTGAGGGGTGCTAATACCTTCCCCTCGCGTAACCGACTCCCGTACCTTGATTCTCTGGTCGCAAGACCCTGTTCTTATCCTTTCCTAGGTTTTCTGATATTCCTTTCCCTTATGGGATAAATATATTGGTGGCGACTCTGTTCATTTTTCGCGAGCGTGCGACACTACTCAAACAAAACATAAACACTTTCTCATTTAGTTCAATTACTCGCAGCGCAAATCAATTAATCATCACCTTTCCAATTATCTCCAAAAAAAACTTTAATGAACTACCATAATCAAAAAAATAATTCAACAACAAAATAAATGCTTTGTTCCCAATGTTATAGATCAGAGCATAACAACCACTAAGTACAATAACAATAAAAAAATGAAGATGAGCTCCTAGGCCACCTTCCGACTCACAGCAGCTACTGCTCATGTTCTTGAGTATTTGTACACATTGTACATCAACACACAACCACAACAACAAAAGGGTGAGAATATGCTCACAAATTTATAATGGTATAAAAGAAATGCAAGGGTATCCCTAAGCATAGCATCAACTTCAAACATTTCAATTACATCGATTTGGCACAACTCAATTTCAATCAACAATACAACTCCACTGCCCAATCAAATAATTTAATTCACAATTATGCTTAACCATAATTCACAATGCAAACATATATGCATTGTGAAACACCTCGACTCTATATGCTTGTGGTACCAACTCAATAATGGTTCTTCATACGAACTGGGTCATAACATCTGAACCCCGAGCCCCCTTATCTGAGCTCTAGACAAGTCATTAGTCCCCTTATCTCAACTCGTGACTCGCCTCTTTCACAACACATGATGCATGTCATACAAGTCAACGAAACAAGAATAATAATGTTTAAGACCCCTCTTCTGATTGTAAACAACATACATTGTCAACACGGTAGTAGTCCCCTCATGTTAACTACTATCCAGCAATCACAAAAACAAAAATACATGATTAATTACCACATAATTATGTGCATACAACGCATAGTAATGTTCACAACAAATAACTAAAAACATCACCAAACAAAATTACACGCATTCACATCATTAATGCGCGCAACTCAACAATGATTACAGTTCCACGTCTAACTGTAAACAAAAATGCATTTAAAATGCATCAAAAATAGTTCCAACATCTGAACCACGCATCTCACTCATAAACAAATCACAATTATATTGTACACAATATAATTATCTTCCAATCACAGCATCTTATAACAACATAATTATCCATGTACTTATTATCAATTATTCATGTAATTACATCATATTCAGCCTCTTAAAACCTTACCATTGGATAGTATTACGCATTACTTTCTAAAGCTTTGAACCGCGCCTCAAACAAAGTCATGAATATCAAGATATGACCAAAACAATATTTGGCTAAAAATTCAAAGGAGCAATCAATTGACATAGAGGGTCAAACGATTTTCCTCACTCTAAAACCATATTTCTCACGCTTTGAATTGTTGCAATCAAATGCAGGGTACTGTCAATCGACTGTTCTCACCCTAGTGTGAATTTGGTTTCTTTCAATTTTCACTTTTTGGCTGAGAACAATCAATCAATTATCTCAATTAATCAATTGCATTTTTTCCATCTTACAAAAATTTAGAAGAGTTAATCGATTGACCTTATATTGTAATCGATTGACATAAGCCAATTTAAATAAAAACAATTTCAACACGTACAACAAAAATCAATTATTCTCAAACCTTACCCAAACACTCCTTAACATGAAAAAATAGCTTATTTTGAAAATAAATCATTAAAGATCAATTACCTACTATTATTTCACCCTAATTTTATCAATTAACATGTAATTTCCATCACTCTTACGATTAACAATAATTCACCACGAAAATCATAATTGTGTTCTTCATCACTAACACATTCAATCCCCAACATAAAAAATAAATCAAAATATCGTATAGAATTCATTAATTCCACACATACATTTTGTAATAACAACACTACATCAATTTGCAACAAGAATCATCATCATCACCATTAATTATTCCTAATCCTAAACTAAGTTATTCAAACACAACAGTGGATATAGAAAGAAAATTATAAGAGATTAAGGACTTCTCCTTACCCATGATCTTCTTCTGCCTCAAGCCTTAGGTTTCCTACTTTGCCCTTTTCTTTAATTTCTTCAAATTCTATGTATCACTAACCAACTCTCTCTCTCTCTCTCTCTCTCTCTCCTCTCTCTCTCTCTCCTCTCTCTCTCTCTCTTCTCTCTCTCTCTCTCTCTCTCTCTCTCTCTCTCTCTCTCTCTCTCTCCTCTCTCTCTCTCTCTCTCTCTTCTCCTCTCTCTCTCTCCTCTCTCTCTCTCTCCTCTCCTCTCTCTCTCTCTCTCTCTCTCTCTCTCTCTCTCTCTCTCTCTCTCTCTCTCTCTCTCTCTCTCTCCTCTCTCTCTCTCTCTCTCTTCTCTCTCTCTCTCTCTCTCTCTCTCTCTCTCTCAGACAAAAGTCAAATCCCTTATTTTAGTTCTCCCTATTTCACCCTCACTTACTCATTTAATTCGTATTTTATTACCGTTACTACTCTTATTTTTCATTTATTTTATCAATTAATTTAGTAATTCATTGTTCCACCAAAATCTAATAATTTCCACTATTTTCTCCTATTTTATTTTAATAATTAAAAATAACTATTAAATTTAATAATTAAAAATAACTATTAAATTTAATAATCTCTAATTATTCTACCAACTTACCCATACTTTCACTACACCCCACCATATACCTCAAACACATGTAAAAGTCATAATTTAATTAATTAAAAGCATACTCTATACCAGATAATTAAGTAAAAATATAAATAATTTGAATTAAAAAATTAATCAAATTTGGGGGTGTTACAACCGTCACCCTAACCCAGAAGGCGGAACTTGCATTTTCTGCCATAGGAGTTCAATCAAAGCTCCGATTTTGGTTTCCAGATACTCAATTCGAACAAAAAATATTATTCTTACATCATGCTATGTTTATTGCATCACTTAATAACTGATTACACTTCTACTCCATTGATCTATCATAAATTCAAATTTATTGTCAAAACTTAAAAACACATCAATAACAAGCATCAACTTTAGAATTCATTCCAACGAATCATACATAAGTTCCCGCATCAAACATGGTGATTGACATGCATTTTTCATTAACAAATACAAAGTTCATAAATACAATGATGGAGGAATAAAACTTTTGTAATAATGGTGATTTCTCCTTCTTTAGCATAATGACTAGTTTTACTCTCATTACCCTTTTTATTTCAAAAACATAATTTAACCTTTTAATAATTACACCTTGCCCCAATTCTTGTATAATTTTCACCACTTCCCTTATTTTCTCATAGCTTCTATTTTCCATCCAAAACCTTTATGTTTTTTTTATTTGTTTTAATATAATTTCATTATTTTAAATAAACTAAAACCATATTAACCTCCAATAATTTCTATAAAACCATATAGCACATATTATCACCAAAATAATTAATTAAATCACTAAATAAATAAATAAATAAAAACAAGTATTGACTCAATTAGAAGAATTACTGAAATAGGGTGTTACATATTTGACATCCTCCATCATAAAAATGACCTCACGGTCACCACAGTATAGTGCGATAATTATGACTTAAAACAAATATTGATTTAACCATGAATCTCAATAGATGCCCTACTTTGGGATGATTTTGAATACTCCTATTTGATCCAGATGACATTCAAATGTTGCAAGGCTCCTATCCTATCTATTTGAAGAACATGTACATGTGAAAGGCCGCATAATGCTTGAGACAATTTTCGGGTCAGATAAAAAGATGAAGACAATAAAGATTAAATACCTCGTAGTACACATATAATCACCATATAAACATTGGCCAAGTGACTTCAAGCACAAGAGAATAGGGTGAATTATGGTATTCAAATTTTGCGATTAAATTAAACTTTTTGTTTTTTAACAGAAAAATGTTGTCAATATTAAGATTTGAGTGAAAAGTATCGAAAAGTAAAAAACACTAAAATAAACGATAAAATATAAAATATAAGGGTCAGAATATGACACTAGTGATTTATCCAAGTTCACCCAGACGTTGGCCTACTCTTGTCACTAAAGACCTTCTTGAGATTTTGACTATAACCTGACATTCTACATTCTATTTTCCGAAGAGGAGTGATACACATATTCTTTAAATTTGTTGGCTCACCAGTAAGAATAACCTCTTTCATGTCTTTTAAAGTCACGACATTGTTTGATCGATCAAATCCACCTTCTTCATCTATCTTATCCTTAGTGACATGGTAGATTTTTCTCTGTATCCTTGTAAAGCTTGAGCATTCAGCTTCAATATGTCCAAAATCTTGGCGTTTAAGAGATTGGATCTAGTTGAGATTTTAACCACCTATTCCTTTATGTTTCTTGAAATTGTGTTGAAAATTTGCAGAGACATTATTCCTATATCTCATATCTAGTTTGCTCATGACTTTACTAAAGATCTTAGCAAGCCTGAGATTTTCTTCAGTATCATAATCTACTTGATCTTCACAATCTTCTTAATTGTCTTCAACTATATTCTTTAAAAAATTATTAAAACCATAAAGAATCTAGGGTTGATGAACTGCCCCTACTTTGAAATTCTACATCTTGAACAAATAAGAACCCTGGAACACACCCAAACAGAACAGGGTGTCTGGTTTGATGCTAATTAAAATTGTGTTCTTCATAGGACAGATGTTGTCTGAGACACTGTGTACAACATTCTTATAGAAGATCGATATATAATATAAAATAAATCATAAAACAATAAAGAACACAAAGAATTATTAGTCCAGTTCGATGCAATGTCACCTATATCTGGGGCTTCCAACCCAAGAAATGAAATTTATTCTTAATAGTAAAAGTACAAATAGTCTTAGATGAACAAAGCTTGTTCAACGCCTCTCTTCTTAATACTAACGTGAATTTTTATTCAAGGCTCCCTATCCACTCTCAATAGTCAGAAGCACAAATGGTATTACTCTAAACTCTCTCGATTCAAGATCACTTTCCTAATACTACCCATGGAGCTTCATTCACGCTCCCCCTGAATAAGACACCCCTCTCTTTTTCACTTGAACACTCTCCTTGTTTTCGGAAAATTACAATATGATTGAAAGAATGAAACAATCATAACTCATAAATTCTTTGTTCTCAAACTTATAGAATGATTATCTAGAAATAAAGTATTACAACAAAATGTTCACCAACTAATTCTTTCCGCAATGAAATACATTTACTGTATTTTGATTCTTGTAAATATTCTACTACTATTAGAATGTGTTGATTTCCCCACTTATAAACAGTTTTTCATATCACATATTATTTGATGTGTGACTCTTAACATACTTCTTCATGCTTAATATTATTGGGTTCAGAGCAAGAAAATAATTGGTGGGTGTCCCGCAACCAAAAATATAGTAGTAGGCAATCCAACGAATCTTAAAACCAAACTTTGATATCATCTTAAAAATTGTAGTTACGCCAAAAATAATCTTACCAGTATAGTTTGTAAAGTGAATATTACCCCCAACTTACAAACATATATTCAACCCACATATTTTTCAATGTGGTACTGACAACTACCTACTATTAATAAAGTTATTTTACCAAGTAATATTTATTTCATTATTGAAATCAACATAATTAATTTCATACACTAAAACCAAATAAGGCAATTACCTCAATTGAAATAGGACTATTACCTCAGTTTCGTGGGTGAGGCGAGGTAACAAAATGAGTTATAGAAAGTTTGTCACTTTTCCTCTCGGTTGGTTTTTCTACTGAGATGAAATCCTCAACTTTTTCCCTTGATTGGTTTTTCCGCCGAGAAAAAACCAACAACACGCTTAACCATTCTCCATGTGATTGCAAGAGCGGAGATACACTTTGATCAAGGTTGTTTCCTTAATGTAATATTCTCTTATAATTGATAAAATTATTTTGTTCATTACATGCTTGTAAAAATGTTTAATGTTGTAAGGAAAACATGAATGTAATAGTTGTTGTTGTTGAGTTTTAATATTTTTTAACAACAACAACTAACATCGCTATGTTCCATCCATTTTTTCCTAACTAACATCAAACATTTTTAGCAAACATCTATTTAAGAAAATAATTTTAGCAATTACAAGAGAAAATACATTAAGGAATAAACCTTGAGACATTTCTCTATTCTGTAATCCATCTCAATGAATGGGTTGTACTTCTTGCAATGCTTTCATTATCAGTGTGTTTTCATTATCGATATTTGCATTTCATCACTCTGTACTTCAAGATAAGTCACTGTGTTACTTACGTTCTAATTGATTGGTGTGAGTTTCATGCAGATCGCTAATGAGTCATGTGGATTAATGTCTTGATCATTATTACTTTATAAATGGACGACAAAGATACTTTGTAATAAAAATAAAGTTTTCCTCGGTTTCCATAATAACTGAGAGAATAGCTTTTAATTAAGCCTTACTAACTATTCCATCACCGGTTTTATATAATTTTATATTGTCTTTTTTATTTGATTTATCACCACCTGTATAGTCCGGTTCGAGGGATCAGCTCTGGCATCAAGTGGGTCAAGCTCCCTCCCAATCGCAGTTGCGGGGGATTGAATAGTGGTTCTCCCTACCAAGTCCAGTGCCAATCACCACTGGACCAACTAACGATTGGTATTTTATACTGTCTTTTGTTATAGTATTATTGTTACTGCTAATAAATTATCTTATATTAAATATTGTAAAACAACATTTCACTAGCTAAAATGCATTGTGTTTCAAATCTTAAACTAACTATTTAAAGCTATAATTTTTAAAAAATAAATATTAATATATTACTTGTTAATTTAGACTAATTTATAAAGTCATATAAGAAATTTTTTTAGAGTTTGATTATTTATGCCTTTTTAATTAAAAATATTAAAATTATTAAAAATATGTATTAAAATGATTTTTATATATATATATATATATATATATATATATATATATATATATATATATATATATATATATATATATATATGATTTAAAATACATATGATTAATTTATAAAAATATTTGATTTTTGATACATATGTTGAATTCTCCAAATTTAAAATTAACTATGCAAATGAATAATTTCTTGATGTAACACTAAGTTAAGTTGTATAATGATTGCCTTGTACATTTTTAAGCAAGATATTTCCTATGATCTTAAATAAATATTATACAATTTATTTATTAATTTTTATTTTATATAGTATAAATTACACCTTGAGGACATTATCCTTTTCCTCTTAAAAATATTATAGTAATTTTGATAAGGTTTATTAAATAGTTTATTGTTAATAATATTTGTTATTTATTTATTATAATTATTATCATTATGACTACAAAGTACAAACTAATAGTATTATATTAATAATATTTATTTTTCTTGACCAAAAAATTAACATAAAATATATTTTATTTTATTAATGTTAGAAGAGGACCTCTAATTTGTTTGGACTGACCCTGCCCTGAAAGTGTATTCTTCTCATGATCTCAAGTATGAATCCGGCTAGCTAAATGTAAATATATATAAAAAATAAAAATGGAGATACATATAACCATCAAATAGAGATATATTGATATTTTTTATATTATTAACGTAATTTTAAAATATAAGTGTAATTTCTTTAATTGAAATATTTTATCAAAATGTTTCGGTACTTTTAATTTAATTGGGTATAACCAATCAAATATTATGATCCATTGCCATGTCACATTTTTATTTTATTTTAATTTAAATTAAATTTTTAATAAAATTTAGTGTTCTTACCCAACTTAACTTTATGGATACCAAATAATTTATTTTATTTTAATTTTAATGCAAGCATTAATACCTTTGAGATATGGATGATATAAAAGGTTATTACTTTTATTGATTGAATAGGAAAATATAATAATTAGTCGTGTCTTTATAATATAAATTATAACAGTCAAATAAAAACATATTTATATTCTAAAATGAATTTAGAAGAACGAGACAGAACAATAAATAAATATATTTTGATGTCCTAATTTAAAAAGAAATTGTAAAATAAATATGATAAATGTTTAAATAAAGATTATGTTTTCCTAAAAGAATCACAATAAAGATATTAATATCAATCATTAAAAAATTAATAAAATAAAGCAAAAAATATATGAAAATACTTATTGGCATTGTCTTTTTTCACATCCATAAACTTTAATACTTTGTATAAATATGAGTTCTATTTATCTTGAATGCCTACAAGTATATTGAAGGAGAAATGGAGAAATGCAAGGTTGCAACATTATTGTTTGGAGTGTATTTTGCCTTGTGTTGCATGCTAGAATTACAAGCTGAAGCAAGAACATCTTCAACTTTAGATAGAGAAATTGAAGCCAAATTGAAGCTTCTAAACAAGCCTGCAGTGAAATCCATCAAGGTATAAATTTATTTGAATTAAGTTTATTAATGGAAGGAATTTGATTTTATTTATTTGAGTTTGTTTTCAGAGTGAAGATGGAGACATTATTGATTGTGTCAACATCTACAAGCAACCTGCTTTTGATCATCCTGCCTTAAAAAATCATACCATCAAGGTAAGTTATTCTTGCATAACACATAACTTTCAATTTTGATTCTTTGGTATTATACTTGATATTGTTCATCATGCATGTGCAGCCGATACCGAGTTTTCTTCTTGATAACGAACCTTCAAGCGTGAGAGGTACTCGTACTCCGAATGCAAGCTCAGAGGTGTTTCAGTTATGGCAGAAAAGCGGAAGTTGTCCAAAAGATACCGTCCCTATTCGTAGAATTCAGAAGAAGGACTTGTTGAGAGCTTCTTCGCTCGAACGCTTTGGACGAAAACCTAAGGCCTATTCAACCAACAAGAAAAATCTTAATTCCACCAACCTCAGTGTTATCGATGATTTTGTTAATCTGCAAAATCGCTCGGTATATAATTACAAATATTCCAATTACAATATACATGTTGATTTTATTAAACTAGTTTATTATTTGTAGTATAAGTGGGTTTATTATGATCATGCAGGAAGTACATCTTTCCACATTTGGGTTCAATTTTATAGGTGCAAGTGCAAATATTAACATATGGAATCCACTTGTTGAAAAAAAAGGAGATTTCACTACTGCTCAAATATACCTTAAGGCTAGCAATGGTGATTTTTTTGAAAGCATTGAAGCAGGCTGGATGGTTAGAGATCACCCTACTTTCTTGGTGGTTTTTCTGTTATCTATGCGATTATATACGCCTAATGATCTCTATGTATGTTATGGATTAGGTTCATCCCGAGTTATATGGTGACTTTAACTCTCGATTATTTGCAGCTTGGACGGTACATTTCTATTCTTATAGTTGTTTTATATTATGTAGCACCGACAGACAGATACCATACAAAACCCTAGCAGCTTGGACTGTGTCTGTGACACCAGACATAGACAAGTTTTTTTATTTTTCAGAGGTGTCGCTGCTACATAATTTTTATAAAATAACCTAAGTTTTGGTTTCTTGAATGTTGCGCAGAGAGATTCATATCACACAACAGGCTGCTTTGATCTTACATGCAAAGGCTTTGTGCAAGTAGCCTCAAGTACAGCACTTGGTGCTACTGTTGGACCTTATTCATCCCCATTTAACCAACAATATGAAATCAACATTGGAATATTTTTGGTAATGATATTGATAACATGCATATATTTAAATTGAACTATCTTAATGCACAAAATATTAATTAATTTTCTCTTAAATTGTTGGCATGATTTAGGATGATGATGGAAACTGGTGGCTTAATATAAAGAATGGGACAGTTATAGGTTATTGGCCAGCAGAGATATTGGGTAATTTAAAACATAGTGCAGTAATTGTGCAATGGGGTGGACAAGTGTATAGTGATAAGATGAAAAATAACCCTCCTCACACTTCAACACAGATGGGAAGTGGTGATTCAGCATCAAGTAGATTTGGGTTTGCATGCTACATTAGCAATGTGAGAATTAAGGACTATTCAAAATCTCTCAAGTATCCAAAATATGTAACTACACATACTGATGAACCTTACTGTTACAATCTCTTCAATGATGAGGAACATGGAAAAGATCCTGTATTCTATTTTGGAGGGCCTGGACGAAATCCTCCTTATTGTCCTTGATTTCAAACATAGGCATGTATAGGATTGTTTTTAGATTCTTTGCTATGAAAACAAACAAAGAAGACATTTTTATATTAAAACCATGTATTGTCACTTAAGCAATGTAATAAAATAGTTTGTGCAATCATTTTGAAGGTGAAAGAAAATATTAAAATTTATTTGTCTTCCTTCCTTTTTGTCTTTTATTTTTATATATAAAATTTATCTTGATAAAACACTATATATGCATAGAGACCGGGTTGGGAGCTAAACGAGTAATAGTTTTATTGTCGCAATGTAGAATTGTAGGAGAATCACATTATACTTGCAAATGTGTGAAACACGTTTGTATGTAAGCAGACTATTGTCGGCTTCACATTCTTGGAAATCATACCTTACTAATGCTTAAAACAACTTTAAGTACGAATTAGACTTGCCTAAGATCGTATAATAACTTTCTCAAGCGACACCCCAAGCCATCATTGATTAAATTGTAACCTAGTGGTACTTACACTACAAGTAGTCGTTGAAGGTTGAAACTACTCATAGTGTAAGTAGCCATTGAATGTTGATACTGCCATAGTACAAGTATCAGTAGGAGGTCTTTATCTAAAACACATAAAGTGAAGTCTAAGTACAGCTAGCATAAAGATGTTGAGATGGGCAAAATAGAGTTAGCAGAACAGCTAAAGAGATAGGATCCTGACAATGTTACTTTCTTAAATAGACATTAAATACTTGTACGTTGTCACGAGATCCTCTTAAGATAACTTATGACTGGAGACTTCCTGTAGACGTTTGTTGAAGCTTGAGTAGAGACATTGTTATCTTTTATACTTAACTTTTTAGATTAGAGGCTTCTTATAGAATTAGTTAAAGCTTGATTAAAAGTTAAGTATATCTTCAGAACATGGTTAAATTAAGGCTAGAGAGTCTTGAGTTCACAGGTTTTAAGTTTGCCTTTATCAGAGTCTTGATCAGAACTAGTCTGGATGATAGCTTTTAGCGTTGTTGACTTGATATAGACAATAATCCTTTGAAGCAGAGACTTCGAAACCGTTAATGAAGCTTGTTCAAAAGTTGCAGATTCATTTCCTATGATAGTGTTTGCTTGCTTCAAATGACTCCAGTTTTCAGATATTGCTAGTCTTTAGATTTCCAAATAAGCTTCAGCACAGCATCTGAGAGACTTGAGTTTGACTTCTCCAAAGCATGAAATCTTGATTTTGGTCCTTCTGATTCAAAAAAGATTTGCATCTCTCTTGATTATTCTAATATTTATCTTGATTTATATCAAGGTTAATGTCTTTTGATTCTACACACTTGAACAACCATTAGTAAAACCCTATTGTTCTTTAAATACTTTGTTATCATCAAAACAATATAAGGGTTTGAACAAATCTTGTTCCAACACAATCTCTTGCACTCCCAAGGAATTTCACTATAATCACAACTGATTACAATTGCTTAAGCACACAAGCAATAGACTTCAAATACTTAAACACACAAGTAAGAGACTTTTCATGCTCAAGCACACAAGCAAGAGACTTCCAATGCTCAATCACACAAGCAATAGACTTTCAATGCTCAAGCATACAATCAAGAAACTTCCAATGCTCAAACCCACAAGTAAGAGACTTTTAATTCTCATGCACACGAGCAAGATACTTTAGATGCTCAAGCACACAAGCAAGAGACTTCTAACAATCTAACTTATAGATGAGAGATTGTTTAAGAGTTGGACTTGATATACAATAAGAGGTGTAAACAAGATACAACACTAAAGACTCTTAAGACTTAAGAATTTATAAAATGTACAAGTGTTAAGAAATTTTAAGTTAAACTTGTGTTTTTGATTTGACAGACTAATAGCTCTTTGTTTGTTAATATTTCGTAGTTGATTCTTCAAATCTTCACATCCTTATATAAAGAGACATAAAATAGTCGTTGGAGAAGACTTCTTGCACAAGTGAGTCTCGGAGAAGTTTTGATCAAAGACGTTGGAATGTTTCTTCAAATGGTTAATGCCTGGCAAAACACCTTTGAAAATCCTTAGCTTCAAAAAAAATTATTTGTTCCAACCCTGGTGTATGTGCATATTTTTTATTGGTTTTGCATGTGATCACAAGAAGACAAAATGACCTCTGAGTATGATAGTGGCCTTTTAGAGTTTTCTTGATCCTTGTGTTAGACCAGCTTCAAATTCCGAGTCTTCAGAGTCTGGATCTTCAGAGTTTGAGTCTTCAAATTATGGATCTTTAGAGGTTGACTTTCTTCGTAATCTAGGTTTTCAAAAGTTGACCTACTTCAGAGTTTGAATTTGCCTAGGTTCTGATCCTTCTGATTCAAATGTTCAAACTTCTCTTTAATGTTCAACTTCAGTGTCAGAACTTAACGTGTACCACAAATTTTATACTATGGTCCTTCTCACTTGAACATAAGTTAGTTTATCCAAGTGTTCTTTAAATACTTTGTTATCATCAAAATCTTAGGGATATGGTATAAACCAATTTTTTTCCAACAAAGTCTAATCTAAGTGGACTAGTAACTCATCCTGAAGAGATTCATATTTTTTTACAATTGAAAAACATATATACTTACAATGATGAAGAACAAAATCCTCTTGATAGCCTTCATTTTTACTTCCCTCTAACTCAAAAAATCACCTTAAAATATAAATTTAGACTCTAAATTATTTACAAAATTGGAGTACTACCCTTTGTCTTGCTCCAAATTAAATAGGCATTATTATGGACATTTAGGGTTTATAAAGTTTGACACCTTTGAAAATCCTTAGCTTCAAACAGAATTATTTATTCCAAACCTAGTGTGTGTGCATATTTTTTATCAGTTTTGCATGTGACCACAAGAAGACAAAATGACCTCTGAGTATGATAGTGGCCTTTCGGAGTCTTCTTGATCCTTGTGTTTGACCAGCTTCAGAGTCTGAGTCTTCAGAGTTTGAGTCTTCAAAGTATGGATCTTTACAAGTTGACTTTCTTCGTAATCTAGGTCTTCAAAAGTTGACCTACTTCAGAGTCTGAATCTGCCTAGGTTCTGATCCTTCTGATTCAAATATTCAAACTTCTCTTTAATGTTCAACTTCAGTGTCAGAACTTAAGTTGTATCACAAATTTTATACTATGGTCCTTCTCACTTGAACATAAGTTAGTATATTCAATTGTTCTTTAAATACTTTGTTATCATCAAAATCTTAGAGATATGGTATACCAGAATTTCAAATATATATATATATATATATATATATATATATATATATATATATATATATATATATATATATATATATATATATATATATATATATATATATTCAAATAATAAATAAATTAATAGGTCAAGTACGTCTTTAAAATATTCAGACTCAGACTTAAGAATAAATCTTTGACTATCAGATTTAGAATTGATAAAACTTATTTTGTTTGACAAACTGCAGTCAGACTTAGAATTTATTCCCACCCCTTACTAGTGTTTCACCAAAGTTTTTCTATCGCATAAATTTGATAATCACTTGTTTAGAGTTTAGTTTGTTGAAAAGACCTAATATTAAAAGATGTTAAAAATCCTAAAATATCCCTGTTTCGGATATGCATCTCCGAAGTATTTTTTTTTCTTCAGATTTTTACAAAATTCAAAGATGCATCTCCGAAAACATCAATTTAGGGGTGTTTCCGGAGATGCATCTCTGAAAACACCCATTTTTGAGTTTTTTCGAATACATCTCTGAAAACAAAAACCCTCCCATGACTTCTTCTTCTCCGAAAGAAAACCCCATTTTTTTTTTCTTTTAACAAATCAAATATAAAGAATAAAGAAATATGGAGCACACTAAACATAGGAGTCAATAATGGGGGTGGCTGCAACATAGGGAGGAGGTAATTGTGTAGTGGATGTGGCTGTAAAAATCAATCTATGGTTTGATTTTAGTTTTGACTTGGATGATGCTGGTACCGGCATGGTTTGGATGATGCTGTAAAAACTCAGATCTGCAAGTGATGATATTTTGAAAATGCATTTCCAAAATATCTTAAGAGTTTGTTTTCGGAAATGCATCTCCGAAAACACATTTTTTTCCTAAAAATAAAGTGTTTTCGAAAGTGCACTTCCGAAATCAACTTTTTTCAGAAAAAAAAAAAAGTGATTTCGCACTTTCAAAAACACCTTATTTTTAGAAAAAAAATGTGTTTTCGAAGATGCACTTCCAAAATATAGGGACATTTTGGAAATTTCGCCGCAGATATCCAAGAAGGAAGGTTGAGATCCATACAGAAATTGTCTGTTAAAATGAGAGAAGGAAAGAGATGGGAGCACTACCCGATTTACAATAGAATTCATTTTCTACATTAGAGTAAAACGTTTAAATATGTTCTTCATTATTTAATACAGTGATAAATACTCTCCTTTGTAACACTTTAAAAAATTAAAAATAAATGAATAATACAAATATACTTCCTTTTCCACTTCATCAAAAAAACACTCTAAAACAAAGTGGGGGATTCCACCCTACCCTAACTCTAAAACTCAATCTCCTAACTTCCAAACAAAGATTTATTTGATCTATATGAATAAGAAAACCAAAATCAGTCAAATACATAGTAAAGAGCCAAGAAAAGTAAGACTTAAAAGCTTTGCATAAATAGATTTAGCTTGTTCAAATAATCAAGACTTAAATCTGAACTTTTTAAGACTATGTTATGGTCAATTAGCCTATTTGAAGACCTATAGTGTTGGCATCTTTAATGATGTGAGTTTTATAATGTGACTTCAAATTTACCAAATCCCTTTCTCCTGAAAACCATAAGGTCGATAGTCAATACCAAAAAACACTATTAAGCCTGGAAGATTTTTTTTGGGTGTCCTGAAGTCTTAACATTTTTACATAAATATACTTTTAGAAAAGTTTCGACCTTTCTAAGGACAACTCACTTAAGACTAGAACAAGGCATTAAGTGCATCCCTCAGTTCTACACCATGCCCAATTGGAAATGCAGCAATAAGACACTTCTAAGTTCTAACAAAATGGATCAAAGGATTGCATATCCGTCCTTTGGAAGGAAACTGTTTCCATACAAGAATGAAACTTCTGAACAAGAACATGAGCAAAAACTAATAAGTTCAGCTTCTGGCAAGTCATTTCAACATTTTGAAAATAGTATTATGATATGTATTTATCTTGCTGCTCTTGAAGTAGCTTGGCTGATGATTTGGCATCTAAATAAAGTGAACAAATTTCCTCAAGATCCGCCTACAGATTTCAAAACAATAGTAACTCAATTAGTTAAGGGATGTAAGTTAGCAAATCATTTCAAGTGCCAAACATCCGATTCTTAATTACCTTGCAGATGTTCTCTCGGCCATTTATCTTGGCAACAACGCTGGCAGGTGATAAAAGCTGAATCGCATGCCTGATAAAAAACTAGTATAAGTAACACCGGAAAGGAAAACTTTGGATAACAGGAAATTTAGAATCCAGACCTTAAAGATGTCTTTTGTCCAATCTCACCAAGGAAAGCTAAACTTTCCTCATCCACAACCAGTTCTTCCACTTGAGCTCGGATAGCTAGAATCTATACACAAGTAAGAAGCATGTATGTTAGTGCATAAAAAATTAGAGCAAGTTTGACATATAGAAAGTTAAGTGAAAAAATGTTGAAGGCTATTTACCTGAATTATTTCAGATGGACCATAGGTTACTGTTCGAATGATCATCAATCGATCCAATAGGTCAACAGGTATGCCATGAGGACTGGTCATATCAGCCCCTCTGTAAAAGGCAGTCAATTTTACACTCAAATTTAAACATAATGAAACTAAATAAAATGGAATCATTTCGATCTAATTACTAATAAATGTGATCATCAACATGTTAAGGAAGCTCTATGCCCCAAAAATAATGAAAACAGAGACATGACATACTGAGATACTGCAAAATCAAGTGTCTTCTAGGTCACGCATAGAGCACCGAAGAGGACTACGGGCCAGTTTGTTTCAGCTTTTTCTAAAAATGATTTCTATAGAGTTACACATTTTTGCTTAAAAATATTTACAAAGAATTTTAAAAATAAAAAAAAAACTTTAGATAAAAAATTGGTTTAAATAGTTATTATTAAAATGTTATTTTAAGTATTCCATCCTTTTGCTATAACTTTTTTTTTAGATATCAAAATTTCAAAAGTCACTTAAATTTGAAGTTATTTCAAATAGTTTTTCATAAAAATCATTTTTGAGATACCTCTTTTTTTTAAAATTGTGATTCTGACTGTTTTATCTTCAATAATGTATATTTATATTATAGGATATCAAAATTAGTCTTTCAATTTATAAAAAACGAATTTAAAAAAGCTTTTAATATTTTAAAAAACATTTTCAGAAAAATCATATTTGAAAATACAAAGAAAAAGTCTATTTTTTAAAGCTAAAAGCCCTAATTGACTTGATATGCTCAAAATGATGGCCTAACAGTAATCAGATTCCATAGTCTAGTTTTTCCAAATTTTCTACTTCAGAAAAACTCTAAGCAATTTAAGTTTAACTAACCATACCTTACACTGCATATTCCTCTATTTGTGGCAAAGATTACTATTGGAGATAGGGAGCTCTCTAAAGCCCGATTAAGATAGGAAAAACACTCCATATCTAGCATATGCACCTGAAAAGAGGCTAGAACTTCAATAAACGAATGCAAAATAATTGCAGGCACTAACTACTGAGAAAGTTAATGAAATCACCTCATCAATAAATAGAACCCCAGGAACAAGCTCTGCAACACCTTCATCAATATATCGGTTGACAACCTGTCACCAAAATAAGCATACTTGTAAACATATAAACTACCCTCTTGTTTTTATATATCCCCTTTTTTTTTTTACTTTTTTTGTGTTACATGTAAGACTTTACTGATCACCAATTTCATTTTAATGCATGAAACATCAGAAAGAATAACTATCATGACCAAGAACAAACAAAATTAATTGAGAAAATTGCTATGAAAAAACTGATTTTTAGTCGGTTAGTTTTTCCCTAAATGAAAAAGGTAGCCTAAATACCAAATAGCATCTCCATGGTGGAATCCATGGAAAGTCGGGGCATCGTCGGTCTACTATAGAATGCCTTATCATGCATTTTCAAGAGGCTGGTGCTACCATGCCATGCCACTACTTGAAGTTAAGACCTTTTGATTACATGTAACATGACAACAACTTTGACTCCCCTTCTAGTTAAACACAATTAAACATTTATAACAAGTTATAAAAATACCTTATTAATTTCTTGTCTCAACTTGTCTGTGATTTCTGTTTTCCTAGGCTTCATCATCTGGCCCATAAGAGACAAAATATCTTGGCCCCCCTGAGGTCGTGCGTTGGCAGCATCAAGATCGTGTAGGGTCACGTCCTTTAAGAACAAAAAAATCCAAATCACAAAATAAAACCAATAATATATAGCTAGTGTCAAGAAAATATTTTTGAGTTTGCACCTCTGACAATTTTTAATTAAAAAATTTAAGCCAGAAAGGTTTGGTGCATTACTAGCAGAAGAAAAATACGTGGGACCCAAGTTAAGCTCAGAGGCTTTACAGAGTTACATCTTACTGTGGTTTGATGCACTTCCACCAAACTAGTTCCTCTACAATGCAGACTGAGAACTTTCTTACAAGGGCCAAATATCAGGTCCTTGAAATGCTTAAATTCTTTATAGATACACAAATTGTTGAATTGGAAACAATCAAAATGTAACCCTAACAGATTATATCCTAAGCTTTTTTCTTTGTGCTAAGGAGGAGTGAAGCCCTAAACAGACTCCTAAGTTGCAATCATTTACATGACGCCCGTATATTAACTTCAAATGTAAAAATGGAAGTGATGTGAAGCTATTGATATTAGCAAATATATAAAGAAATGAAACCTAACATCAGCCCAAGTTTATACGACGATTATCAACAAGGATTCAAATATAGAAAATCTTTATAGACATCACATAAATATAAAAATGGTCTTCAAATCAAATACCTGAACAATCTCTTTTTTCTTGTGAACCTCTCCCTTAGGAAGTGGAACATACTCCTCTGCTTCAAGGTCAAACTCAGTAGCAAAGGCATCACTTCGGCCAACCCTTTTCACAGCCCCGCTATTTGCCTCAATATATATAACATCCCCGACAGCTACCTGTACAACATGCATAAATCGCATGCATCAAAATAGTAGAATAGTTGACACCAATATAAAGCTTTAAAACAAAAATAGCTTCCGACCAAACAAAAAAGTTATAAAATATATTCACAGGAGCACTTGCAAAGAGAGAAGGATGATAGCAAGGGGAAAAGCTAGAAAATAAGACACCACACCTTTTCCTTAATCAAAGCATCGTATATCGTGGGGTCCAACTTTAGTTGTTTGGTTCCTTTCACTGTCTTCAACCCAATTATAACATGGCTAATACTTTTACCATAACCTCCTGTTATACTCTCAGTTTCTTCAGGAGAGAGCTCGGTCACCTTGCACAGGATCAGAAAAAACATCAAAAAACTTTATATAAAAATAACATGTAGAAGAAGAGAAAGTGACCAACAAACTAATCTGAGTTTTAACAAGGAAATTACAGCGAACTCACCTCGCCTTCATATACTTCCTTATTTTCTTTAATACGTAGACCGATAGCCCGTCGAAAATTTTCCATAAGAACCTCAGTCTTCTTTACTTCTGTTGAGTATACTTCTGAACCAACCATTGGACAGAATGGAACCTACAAAGTGGTATAAGCAAATCTTCTAAGGATCTCAGAGACAAGAGAATATAAATATAAGAATGATTTTTGATAGGAAACCTTAGTCCCAAGCTCCTGACATATCCCAAGTGCTAAAGCAGTTTTGCCAGTTCCAGGTGGCCCGGCGAGAAGGATTGCCTTGCCAGCCATCTTCTTCTGGCGTATCATATCCACCGCAAGGCCACATGCTTCTCTTGCCTCGGCTTGTCCCACAAACCCAGAAGCAAAAGGCAAAGGTTTTCCACTTACCTGAACAACAACCAAACCAAAACCCAAAAAAAAAAAAATTGTTGTTAACTTTAAATTAAAGCATCCAAAACAGCTGAGCATAACAAGACTGATGTCACCGGGCAATAAGCAAAAGGGTTTCGTTTCACCCACAACAAGCCAGCGTATATAAAAATTTAAATCGGTGTCCATTACAATCTATTGCAAATAAGATTGAAGTTCAGCAAATATTTCCATACAGAAAAGAATGACACAATAACTTGTCATAATGCTAAAGGAGGAAGCAAACAAACCTCAAGACCTAGGCCTTTTATGTGTGTGTGGGTAGCAACACGCTGTTTCTTTGTCGTCGACTGAACCTCTTCTATTTTCATCTTCTCCATCTACCTCTAGATAAGGTTTCGGGTTTTCACTTTAAACTGGAGCCTGAGAACCCAACAGAGGATTAGAAACATTCAAAGACTTAGAGACGACAAAATTTCAAATCAGCCACTCACTAGTTGAACTCGAACCACATAACCCATATTCTATTAAAGCATTCATACTATAATAAATATTCATAAACTTAAGCAGCACAACAATAACAAGGAAGGTAAGACCAATAGGTTACAATAAGCTTTGCATATGGCCACCATATAGAAAATCTAAAGTATATATTATATAATGTGAAAATTCAACTGAAAATTAAACATTTTCCCAATATTCTAAATAGTCTCATAACAAATAACTCATACAAATTCAAATTTGCGCTACACAAAATGCAATAAAGTATGATTAATTTCAAATTAAGTATCAAAGTATTCAACTTTCATGAAAAACCCTACATACCGGAAACATAGAAACCTAAAAAAAAACTTGAAACTAGTAACCAATTACTTAACTGAATAAGAAAAATAAATGAAAGAAAAGAGACAAATTTAAAAGCGATGAAGTGAACAAGTTTGAACCTGATGATGTAGCTCCGGCAATGGCCACGTAACTGCTGTGCTCTTTAACTGTGCGAGCTATCGGCGGCCGGGATCACCGTCTCTTGTAATGGAGGTAGCGGCTAGGTTTTAGGGTAGAGGGAAGAAGAAAATGTTTGAGCAGAGAGAGTGAAACGAAACGAGAAAGAAGAGAGGGTTTTGGTTTGCGGTGGTTCTGGGGTGTATTTGATTAAAATGAATGTGTTGTGTAACGGACGGTTGAGATTGATTTAAATGTAAAAGATTTGATCACTTCCGTTGAATTAAAAGGGGTATTTTGTTTCTTCAAACCTCTTCTCACTTTCTCTCTAATTTTTTTCTTTTTTCATTTCATGATTTTCAAAAAAGATGGATACGCTTTGTGAAAATTTCTCCATCCACCTACTGACCTTCTTGTTCACCCCTAGTGAATTTACCACACTACCCCTTGTTTCGGAAGTTCATTTCCGAAAAGGTACTTTTTTTGTTAAAAAATGTGTTTTCAGAAATGTATCTCCGAAAACGTGTTTTTTTTAATATAAAATATTGATTTCGGAGATGCATCTCCGAAATAAAGTTACTTTTCAAGAAAATGTGGTAATGAACTTCCGAAATATTCCAAGACCAAATTGGTCTTGGAATGTTTCGGATATACACTTCCGAAATAATTAATAATTATTAAAAAAATTAAAATCAAGGTGAATCAATAAAATGAAGGTGAATCAATAAAATCAAGGTGAATCAAAACATCCTAAACTATTTGAAAGTTAAAAATTATTTTACTAACTTATATAAATCAAAAACATTTTAATTCCATAAGTAAATTTTGAATTATATAGAATTAAATATAAAATTTATTCATTAAATAAAATTAAGACAAAATCTTTTTTTAATTTTTTTAAATTAAATAAAAAATTATCTCATTTTTAATTATGAATCAGAATAGAAATATATAAATATATAATAATAATTATTAATTTTGTAAGTGAAATATATAAATATATAATATATAAATATATAATAATTAATATTTAAATATATAAATATATAATAATTATTATAAATTAAAACACTCATTTTTTAAATTTTTATAATTATTATATAAATATATTTATAATTAATATATAATAATTATTATATAAATATATAAATATATAAATATATAAATATATAATAATTTTTATAAATATATAATAATTATTATAATTATTATATAAATATATAAATTAAAACACTCATTTTTTTAATTTTTTTTGTAATACATAATAATTATTATAAATATATAAATATATAAATAAAAATTATAACTCATTTTGTAAGTGAAATTATTTTAGTTTTTTAATTAAAATTATTTTAAATTTTAAAATATGAATCAAAATAGAAATATATAATTATTATTATTCATAACTCATAAATTATATCAAAATATATAATTATTATTATTCATTACTCATAAATTATATCAAATTTATGATATATGAATTAATTAATATCCTAAAATTAATTTTTGGGATTTTTAGATTTTTTTTGTTTTTTCGAAGATGCATCTCCGAATTAATCAAAATCCCAATTTTTGGGATTTTTTCGGAAATGCACTTCCGAAGTCTGGAAAAATTTAGAAAAAAAAATATTTCAGAAATGCATTTTCGAAGCAGGGGTAAATTGGGTTTTTCGCTGGGGATGACCCCCATAGGGAGGTGGGTAAAGAAATCATGAAAAGTCCAAACACAACTCTCGGCTATCAAGTCCATGATTTCATGGAAAGTGATCGCATTGACCTTCGAGGGCCTTCAATCCAAACACAACATGAATCTTATAGGGGTAAGGGACAGTGATATAGGATAGCACAGGGGTGCGAAACCGGTGACCGTTATTAACAACAGGGGCATTAAATTATATGTAATTTTTATTCCCAAATATAATGCTTATATTAAATTAATAATAGTAGTTTTATTTTTGTTAATTAATTTTTTATTATTATTTAAATAAATTAAATAAAAATAATTAAAAAACAGGCAACACGAGATGGCTCCTCCAAATTGCATTGAACACATGTGTCATCTCATGACGCGTCTACTTTTAACTTTTTCTTTCATGCGACATCTCGTATGGCGCCTCCTTTGAAATCAAAAACAAAATCTGATTATTTAGGTAAATTGTTGAAAAACATAATTATTGAAGGAATTTAATTGAAAATTTTGGTTATTGTTGAAAAAAATTCAGCTAAAGCGCTCTTAAAAAATGAACCTAAAATTTTGACAACTCATTTATTGGAAGATATTTAATCCAGTAATCTTTGGATTAATTATTATATTTTTTATTTACTTAGGTTTACTTCTGTATGATTTATAGTAAATTGTCTTAATTAGTAACGAGCACATTATGTGCTATTACTTTAGTTATAAATTTTTTTAAATGTTTGGGTAATCATGCTTACAAATTTTGTTATACTAGAGTTATAATGCTAACAAAGGTTAGATAAAGAAAATAATTTATCAGTTATAAGATAAGAGAGATTATGTAAGGAACGCAAACTTTAAGCCAATACTTTTTTTCTCTTGAAATTCATCTAAGAGATTATTTTCACGCTTCTTTAGATTTTACTGTTTTCAATTCAAATGTTTTTATTATTAATGCTTGTTTTTCACAACGTAGTATCCAAAATATATAGTTGTGGCGTTCACATTCTGATGAGGTGGTGAGAGTTTCACATGGACAACTACTGTTTCTTGTGGATTGATGTGTTGGTAATGTCTTGAACATTGTTATTTTATAAATGGACAACAAAGATTCGTTTATAGACAAAACTGATTTACTTTTTACATTAGATTTTTATTAACATTGAGGTAATAAGTTATTTCTTTTTTAAATATAAAATAAAATAATGGCTTTTTTCTCAGTTATCCGCCCACCTAAGGGAATATATTACATCTATTGCAAACGCAAAAAGGAAATGGTGAATTGCAAGGAATATCATTTACAGCTTCTTACCATCTATCATTTTCTTTTTGAGTTGCAATATCTTCTTATAATGATTAGGAATAGACTTTTCAATGTTGTGAATCAAGGAAAGAATTAAATCATTTAAGTTTTGCTTTAAAGGACAATATTGAGAAATTATTTCCAAATATAACAATGGATTACAAGGGGTGGAATCAACAACAACAACAACTTCATTATATGAGATAGATTACAAAAGAGGAAAAATATTTTGTTCAAGGTTGGTAAAGTTACTTTCTTCACTGAATGAATGTGACAACAACAACAACAATATACAACTTGAAAGATTTCCTAACTAATTGAGAAATCTTTTAAAAAAATTGTGTCTTGCAATCCATCTCATCGAAAGATGTTTACGAGCTTAGAACGACAATAGAAAAAATAGGTTAAAGTAAAACTGAATGAATAAGTACTTTTATATACAAAGCTGGGTAATTTTTCTCCCCGGTTAGTAGTCTAACCGAAGGATTAAAAAATAAAATTAAGACGATGCCCACCCAAGGTTTATACCGCATTTTTTGTTGGCAGAAATGAAAGCTTTATCGTAAAATATATTATTTGTAGTAGTGCATATTGAGAGACCGTTATTTCAATCTCAATGAAAAGAAACAAATTGGAGATGATCGAAGAGACACACCATCCAATATATGGTGATTAGAAATAGGCTCTTAAAATGTCTAATTCCTCTCATACCTTCAATCCAAACCCACCTACATGGAAAGCCATTTTTACTTTTATTACATGCATGGAAAAAACCGGTCTCATTCCTTCTACTTTTAATTAGCATTTGAACTTTGGTTTGTTCCACCATAAATATTAGCAAATCCAAAAACCCACTCGACATCTTATTCTTTGATATCAAAATCAATAGTGGATCACCAAGAACGCAACCTGTGGAGAAATTTACAAAAAAAAAACCCATTAAATCAACTTAATTTATCTTCACCTATAATTTGATCATCGAATAAAGAAAAAATGAGTGTATCACTTCCCAACTCTGGCACCGATAATTCTTCCACAACCCACACCCTTCCATTAACAAATCTTTAAGTTTAAAATGTTACATCATCAACATCTACAACCTTCCCAAAAAGTTCCCAAGATGTTGGAACAAATCTTCACTCCAGATATTAACTGGAATAGCATTACACTTAAGCTAATCTACCTTTCGATTAAAGATCAAGAACTAAACCAATAATTCAAGAACATAAAAAGTTTCTCCACACATGTCTTTCATTCAACCTTAAGTAAAATTACCTTTTGATTATAACCTTATGTGAGGAGTCGGCTAAAACTTGTGGTAGGCACTAAGCTAATCAAGGGTGAAGACAAGAAAATGGCCAAAGAAAGTGTGGTGATGGAAAAGATTATGGATGCCTAGACTAGTATATTCAATTCATCCTCGGAAGAGTTGTATGTTGCCTCCGTAATGCAATTTAGGAGCATGTGTGTCTGATATCCAGATTTCTTGAAATACATTGAGAGTACTATTTTGGACTAAGTGAATGAGAAGATTTTATGTAAATGGACCAATCAGTTTAGACACCTTGGTACTATAATAACTAACAGAGTTGAATCAGTGTATTCAACTTTGAAGAAATGGTTGGGTGATAGTAATGGTGATTTTTGTAGAGATTGAGACAGTGTGAACCAAATGCTCCAAAACCAACAATCAAAAATACAAACCACTTTTGGTCGAAGCATAACGGTGCAATAACATAGATTTAAAGACAACATTCTCTATTCACAATTGGTTGGATGCGTATCTCGATCGATATTGAATTTCATCTTTCAGGAAGTGAAGCAAGCTGAACAGATAAGTACGGATTCGGAAAAGTGTGGATGCACAGTTAGGAAGACTTATGTTATTCCATGTGCTTATCTCATTGCAAAAAATTAAAGATCAATTCTTCGATACGTATGGATGTAGTGTACAGTCATTGGAAAAGACTTCGGTTTGATGATGATATGATGATGATGATGGTGGTGTGATAAAGGATGGTAAATCACGTATAAGCATCCAGACCGAGGGAGAAATAATCCAACATAGATTTGCAAAGGCAGGTGACACCATGAAGTTGCACATCAAAGAGCAATTCAGGAAGATCACATATCCGGAAACCACATATTTGAAACCTCCTTCACAATCGGTTAAAACCAAAGGTGCCCTAAGAAAGGTAAAACCGACTCAAGATGACAATTCAACAAAGTGGTCTCCATCGTACTTTGTACATGTTAATTCATATTTCCCGAATTCTCCAACTCCAAAATTTCAAAAAAGTGTTCAAAAGGGTGTGTCCAAAGTTACCCAATACTTGAATAAATAGGGTGTGTCTCAATCCTTATTTGCTACACCAAAACACTAAAACTAGAGAGAACGACTTCATATCTCCAACTTGCATTTGTGTATATCAATAGTCAGAAACCACCGCTTTCGTTTAAGGTTACCGAGGAAACATCCCTTGCAGATCTGATATCTAAATTGAATACTCTGTTGGGCTTTCCAGAAAATTGTAGAGTTGTCAAGCTCGAGTATTCACCCTTATTTGACAACGAAGGGAATTTCCATTTCACCAACCTTGAACTAAAGGTGGATGAAGATCTAAAGGTTATGTGGAGTATTTTTATCAGTTATGAATCAAAGGGTCCGATTGAAGTGGATGCGAAAATTCAAAAATTCATCGAGGATATAATCATTATGTTGCAATGCAACGTCCCAGTGAAATGATTATTTAATGTTGAATTTTATTTCGTGACTATCTATGTAATGAATATTTTTATTTAATGACACGTTGATGTTGGTGTTTATATGTTTTTGATTTTGCTGTCATTTAAGCTGGTTTGGTTGGGTTCTGGAAAGAGGTTTAGCTCGGAGATGCATCTCTGAACATACGCTTAACATGACTTCGGTTGCGCATCTCCTAATTTTTTTGAGGAAAAATTGGTTTTTGGTGCGTCTGGAGATGCATCGCTGAAACATGGGGCATTTTGGGAATTTTACGCAGGGTTGGAAAAATGTATAAGGGTAGGATAAGAAATTACCAAAAAGAAAGATGCCTTTTGAAAATGAACTAAGGATCTGAAGCCCCTTTAGCTTGGACCTGGCCCAGCTGTGTGGGCCCACCAAAAAAGGATTAACTAAATAATTCAGATCAAATAATTCACACAAGGTATGTGGCATGCGCTAATTGAGGGAAATCATTCCACGTTGATTTCTGCAATTGTGGGGCCAAAAATAAGAGGTTGAAGATAATTATAATTCTATAACACGATCTCTTATGTGAAAAGAAGTTCAATGGTGGGCTCCGGACAATGAAAGAAGCAAAAATGATTTGAGTGACTTAAATAAAATTGAAAGATGTATGAATGAAAAAGTCATCAAAATTACCAAATGACAAAGTCACTCATATCTTGTCAGAAAGAATCTTGTTGTGGTGTTTACAAAGCTTCTAACTTTTTTTTACCAACACACTACCCCCAATATTTTGGAACCCCGGTGTGAGATTTAAAGAAACGAAATGCAAATAATCGATTTAATCCTTTTAACACAATTTTCCTGCATTTAATCACCTCGATTAATGTGGAGTGATAAAAAAATTAAACCTCACTTAACAAGGTAAAAAGGTAGTGAATAACAATATATCCCATACATTTAAACTAATAAAAGCATGATGTGCTAAAATCCATTAAAAAAAATACAAAAATCCAGTGCTCATAACAATCTTGATATTGGTCTAAGTCTAGCTTTTAATACAATACAAAATAATAAGCAGCAGTAGCATCTACAAGTTGCATGCTACAAAAACTACAACCAGTGCTTTTGTAAAGATAACATGAATTTGTCCATAACTTCACTCTCATCAAGCCATCTGGTGATCCACTGCATTCACCAACACTTCTTTAATTAGTTCAGTGTTCACTTTCTGACCTTGTCTGCATTGCTGGAAAGAAACATAAAAAACCAAAATTAACATACAAAAACTTATAAAGACAATGATGAGTTCATAATTAATGAGCAACATATCCAAACAATAAATTATGTATTAAACATGGTTATGAAAAAATATATACCTCAACTTTGTATACATCTATGGTAAAGCCATTGAAACAACTTATGTTAGCTTGGTGAATGTCCAATCCAAGGATATCAAATGCCTTCATAATTGAAACCAAAACACCTGGCTTGTAGGCACAAAACATATGGATGTTGACAGTTCCATCTTCCATTTCCCATGCCTCTACCTGCAAAATTTGTACAATCTCAACTAAAGTATTAAAAAACATGTGATACCCTCTAATTAAGTTTTATGAATAGAAAAATTACAGGGAATAACAAGTTTATAGTTCAGTAAGCAAATACATTACCTTTGTTGATTGATTTCTAGGGCTTAGCGCATTGCTATGGCATAATTCTCCATTCACTTGTACAGGAAGGGTCGAAGTGGTGGGTGCCAGTGATGATCCAAGATAAATGGACTCTATTTCATTTTGAAGATCATTAACTTTTTTTTGTAACCCATTCAAGTAATCAATAGCATCTCCAAGTATTGAAGCTTTATCCATCTATGAGAAAAATAAAATACATAAACTTGAACTTGAACTATATACATATTATTAAAGGATCAAATGGTTGATTGTTCATAACCTATGCAATAAGAGAAACTCAAAAACACATGTTAAATTTTGGATTTATAAAATTATTATATGTGTAATAACAACCCAGATCATAAATTTCAATCATAAATGTTTATGTGTCATTTCATATTATAGAAATACCAAATATAATAACTAATAATATTTCAAATACTAATTTAAGATAATATAGGGCATGTGTTAGAATTATACACACATATAAGAGATAAATTCATTCGTACACTTCACATTCAGTTGTTGAATTCATAATGATTGCAAGATGGTTATATATACAATACTAGTTGGACTTGAAATCACTCATAAGGCCCAATAACCCAAACAAATTTAGTTAGTTCGTTACTTATATCTAACACCTTTTATACTTTAATTATACTTCAACACCCCTTTTAATTTGAAGTTTTTACATAATTATATTGATAATGTTTCTCATCTCTATAAACTTTTCAATCTTTAGTGGCTTGGCAAGAGTATCTGCTATCTGATTCTCTGCTCTACAATAGGTTAATGTAATATTGTCATTGGTTACTTGATCTCTAAAAAAGTGAAACTTGGTTTTAATGTGTTTGCTCTTTTTATCAGCTATGGATTCTCATCTAGATTAATTATGGTCTATCGTTAATTACATGTGTTCCTTAATACCTACCTTCATTTTAATCAACAAATTAGATATTAACCACACTTCTTGACAAGTTTCATTGCAAGCTGAGATATACTCAGCTTCACAAGAAGACACGACCACCACTGCTTGCATCTTAGACCACCATAAAATTAGAGAATCGAATATCTTGAACACATATCACTTTGTGTTTCTTCTTTCTACTTTAACTTTGCACCAATATAAGTTACAAAAACCAATTTACTTATCCTTATGGCCATAAGGTTTCGTAAATAAGATGACTTGGTCTATTGTGCCTTTAATAAATCTCAAGATCCTTTGACAACTTGCATGTATGACTGTTTATGTTCATGAATAAATCTTCTTACACACTAACATTATGGCATATATCGGGTATGGAATTGCAAGAATCAGTTAACAACAAGTACCATAAAATTGGCTGTCTCAATTCTTGCATTAATGCAAAAACATTTGTGAAACCAAGGTCATGTTTTCTTGTAAGAATAACTTTTCAAAAAGCCTTTCATTATGTTTTGCACTGGAATCATTTAGGAGGTGCTTCACTTTGTAGACTTATTTCACTATATTATGTATCTTTTGTACTAGTAAGGAGACTGGATTCCATATTTCATTACTCTTTATAACCTTAGTTTCTTCCCCCTTAGCACTAATCTACCATGATGTAAGTGCTTCTGCATAGATGTGAGTCTGAACATCAACAAATAAAGTTAGGTGAACAAGTTTTCCCCTTGGCGTGGTCATTTAGTCCGAAACTTAGATATTTTAAGTTAAGAATCTAATCCTATAGGATCTTTTGGATTTCTCTACTTGTGTGGGTTCTCTGAAAATGTGAGAAGGAGACCTGGTCCTAAAGCAAATGGTACTACCTTTACAATAAGTAAGTCTATGGTCTATCTAGGAAGGACCATATCACATATTCCAGAAGCTCCCACATGGGACATACAAGTTGCATGAACTGGACGGATGATTGCTACCCTAAACTTGGAACATTCTTTGTCTAAAATATTTTTAAAGTTAGATTGTTGTAATTCCCTAAGGAACACAATAACATGTATATGAATAATTTCTTGAATGTTTATGAACTGAGAGCATATTTTCGAATGCTTTGTATGCTACACATCCTGGCGAAGATCCTTGTTGCATCTTAAGAAAATATTTTGTATGTTGGACTTCTCGCAAAGATCCTTTCTGCCTCTTAAGGAAGTATTTTATATATTGGACTTCATGGTGAATATCCTTATTGCCTTTTAAGGAAACATTTTGTATGTTGGATCACCTAGCAAGTTCCTTGCCACCTATTAAGGAAATATTTTATATGTTGGACTTCCTAGAAAAGATCATTGTCGCCTCTTAAGACGATACTTTGTATAATGGACTTCTTGGCAAAGGTTTTTTCTGCCTCTTAAAGCAATAGGTTTGTGTTGGACTTTCGGGCGAATATCCTTGCCGCTTGTTAAGACAATACAAACTCACTATCTAACTCCCCCATAAGAGACTTGGAGTTTTTATAGGTGGGATCCAACATATAAATCTCGCCCTGAAGGCGTGAATGAAGTCTAGCCCATGAGACTTGGTTTAATGTCTTATTTGAGGGCTAGATATAAGTATCGCCAGAGAGCTCCAATGCGTCTTCTAAGGGACGTACAATCCCATTATCCAAACTCAACATAACTTTACCTAATGGACTAAGAATTCCCATCTAACATGCTATCTAATTTCCCATCCTAAAAGACTTGGAGTTTCTTTGGGTGGGATTCAACATTTAAATCTTGCCCATGGGGCGCATCTAAAGTCTAGCATAAGACACTTGGTTTGAATTCTTGTTTGAGGGCTTGATAGAAATACTTCCCCAAGAGGTCCAACGTTGAGCTTGGGGAACTTATAATTCCACCGGCTAGGCTTGTCGGCCTTGTTCATCACACATATCACCAAGCAACTTAGGGCCTCGGGATACTCCAACTTTCCATGATCTAAAAACACTTTTACCTTTAACAAATCCATCATGCTTGAAGGACTGTGTAGTGTTATATTTGTAAAGGACCTAACAGGGGCAAGAGCTTTGCAACCCTAAGAAAGGGCCACGACCATAAGTCACCCTCCATTAAAAATATCCTCACCCTAAGTTCCTCTCACTCGCCCAGTTATTGGAAATGTAGGAAAATATTTTTCTTAGTCAGGGAGAAGTCGAGGTTAATAGATGATTCATGTCTCCTTATCCTAGGCCCAAAGGCCTCTATAAAGGAAATCCTAGGCCAAAGGCCTATATAAATACTTCTCCCTTAACGGGAGAAAGACAAATAATTACACATAAGCCCAACACTTACGTACAAAGCCTTTCACCTCATGTGAGTTGGCCCTCTCAAACCTTTGTAAATACCATAAACACCACCACATGGGATTTCTTACCACCACGGGAAAGCCCTATCTATCATAAACCTACTAAGGCATTTGAGTATCAAAAATATTAAAACATTATTATTTGTAACATTGAAGATTGCTATTAAAAACTGGTTTACAATAATAAATAGGCTAACTATCATTTTTTGTCATTTATCTTTGACTCGGGGTACAGTTTAGTCCCTTGTTTTTAAAAGACAATAATAGTCCTTCAACTATACAAAAATGTCTCACGTTAGTCCTTTTTGTCTACTTAGTTAGTCAAAGTCAATGAGATAGTCCATGTGACAATGATATGGAATATGGAATGGATAGGTATCATTTTATTTTGTCAAGGTGAAAATCACAATGTATGCCACATAATAAATAAAATTTATTCAAAAATAAACATAAATATAATCTCAAGCCAATTCGATGAAGATGAAGATGAAGATGAAGACCGTAATTTCAAATCCAAAAATTTGTCACAAATATAGACTTTTTATTAGGGAAACAAGGTGAACTACAAGAACAATTAAGAACAATAAAAAAATTCAGAGCGGTAGTAATAACCAACAATCACAACCATAAAGCTTTAATTTGGGTTGTTTGTATTTCTCCAACCTAGATAGTTGTTTTGGTTTCAAGGAAATGGGAAACAACTTGATTTTGGTGGAAGGAAACCTAGAAAACATAATAACTATGATTATTATTACCCAAAATAAATCACAATAATTTCATTTTCATTTCAAATCTCTTTGTTAAATCTTTTTTGAAACTAAAATAAAAGGACGATATGTTGTTTTTTACTTTACCCTCTTGGAAGAAATCAAAGTTGCAAAGCAGAGAAGATCTTCTATACCCCCTTTAAATCACTATGATTTCACTTCATATTATGTGAGATGAGAAAATTATTTATACACCTCCATATTAAAAATATTTTAGATTAAAGATTAATGTTTCTCCTTTGAACTTAATTTTTTGTTTCTTTGTACAAATAGAACAATTCATCTTCAACAATTGTTTTATTTTCTTCCCGCGTTTCAGTCAATTTATTTAATTGATATAACTATATATTATATTTTTGTTTCAAAAAATCATATTTGATCGTGTCTCATATCAAACAATAATAAATTGGTTAATATTTAATAAAATCAAACGCCGCTATGGATTCTCTATTACTCAATCTCATTGAAGTATTTGACATAATAGTCAAGATTTATTTTCTAAGTTAGTTTCACTTGATTGATCCTATTTAATTTATGTATTTCACGTGACTTGTATTGGTGTTGAAAGGAATTTATTGTTACGTGAAAAGAGCATATTTTCATTGAAGAGAAATTCAATATTTGTGTCATATGTGGTGGTGGACGATGGCAGATGAACACAAAATTACTATACCAACATCCTTAAATTCACGAAGGACATGGAAAATAAGGGCCTTATGTTAGAGCTGTCAGCAATAGAAAATAGTGATTTTATTTTGGTCTAATAATGGTGTAGAAAATGGATCTCCTTTTTTTTCTTTTGAAAACCTAGAAAACTATTTGAAGAATTTTCTACTCAACTTTTTCTTCGCGGTAAATTTAGAAAATCAATAAGATATTAAAAACCCAAAAAACCTCTTTTAGGGTTTGTTTGGTTCAAATGAGGGAGAGGGGGAGGGGGAGGGGGAGGGGAGGGAAGGGAGGAATTTTTTTTAATTATATATATGTTTGGTTCAAATGAGGGGAGGGGAGGGGAGGGAGGGGAGAAATTTCGTTTAAAAATATGCTTGGTTCACGAGGAGAGGGGAGAAATTTTAATAATTTATATTTTTATCCTTGTGATTTTATATAAGTGATATGATATTCAAAGGTGAAAATTTCATAAATATTTTTTTGAAAATAATATTTGTATCATTGACTGATTAAAAAGTTATAACTTATCACATAATATTAAAAAAATTGAGTACATTTGATTTGTATTATAACTCTCGACACAAAATAAAATAAACGTTGATAACACTTTTTGAATACATAAAATAAATTATAATAAAAAACAAAACATTACAGTGATTATAATTTTTATTAAATAAAAAATAATAATTTGAAAGTGAAGAATAATTATAATAAGTTGATGGAAGTATTAGAGAAAAAAATCACAAAAAAGAAAAGCAGGAACATGAAAGAAAATAATAATTTTAAAACAATAAAATAAAATTGAGGATATTTTAGTAAATATATTAATTTATTAAATATTAAAACTCACTTTCTCTCCCGTCCCCTCCGAATCCCCGATTCGCGGGGACGCAAAAAGTGTCCATTTGAAGAGATTTTGCTCTCCTCCCCTCCTAAAAATTTAACCAAACACATTTCATTATAAATATTTCCTCCGCTCCCCTCGCTCTACCTCGAACCAAACACACCCTTAGTGACCAAGTCTAAACAATTAGAATAGTTGTGTGTTTATGTGATTTGTCTCGGTGTTGAAAGGAATTTATTGTTACGTGAAAATAGAATATTTTATTTGAAGATAAATTCAATATTTGTGCCATATGTTGTGGTGGTGGGTGATGGCCGGTGAACACAAAAAGGCCATATGAGCATTACCAAATTCACAAAGAACATGGGAAACAAGGGCACTAGGTCAAAATAGATATTAATTGAAAAATAATGATTTTATTTCGATCTAATAATGGTAGAGGAAATGGATTTCTTTTTTTTTTTTTAAAATCTGGAAAACTATTATAAGAGTTTTTTACTCGGCTTTTACTTCGTAGAAAATCCAGAAAACACAAAATATCAAGAAATTAAAAACCCATGAAATTTTTTTTAGTGACCAATCCTAAACTTTTATAATAATTTTGTATTTGATGTGATTTCTCTTGGTGTTGAAAGGAATTTATTGTTACATAAAAAGAACATATTTTAATAGAAGATAAATTAAATATTTATGTCATATGTGGTGGTGGTCGGTAATGAAAAATGAATAAGAAAGATCATATCCGCGTTACCAGATTTATGAAGAACGTGGGAAACAAAGGCATTAGGTCAAAACAGATAGCAATATAAAATGGTGATTTTATTTCGATCTAATAGTAGTAGAGAAAATGGATCCTCTGCTTTTCATTGAAAACCCATAAAACTAAACCCTAATAGTAGTAGAGAAAATGGATCCTCTGCTTTTCATTGAAAACCCATAAAACTAGGGGTGTTCAAAACTAAACCGGCCCCATAGAAAACTGCAAAACCGAACCGAACCAAATCGAAACCGCAAAAAGCCATATTCGGTTCGGATGTGTTTGGGTCATTTTTTAGCAGAACCGCGCGGTTTGGTTCGATTTGCGATTTATATTTTGCAAACCAAATCAAACCGCATTATGTTATAAAATCTTACTAACCAATATATATTTCTTTAATTTTTTAGAGAAATCAACTAGTATTATGTGTATATGATATTTATTTTAATTTATATATCATCAAAAAATAAACTATTATTTTAGCAAAATATATTTTATCGTATTCTTTGCATAATATTTATTTACGAATGGAATTTCATGTATGTCATTCTTTAGACCTAAGATAAAATTATAAGAGCATTTTTATGTATCAAATTATAATCTTATTTTGACAATTATAAATTTTTTTAAAGTAATGTATGAACGATTAAACACAAAATTATATTTTCCTCTATATGTGTATGTATGACTCAACATTTTTTTTTAAAAATCGAACCAACCGAACCAATCCAAACCGCATTAGTTTGGTTTTGTTTGGTTTTATTTTTGAAAGTCAACCAAACCAAACCGAACCGCACGTTTTTTTCTCTCGCAATTCGTATGATTTTTCGCGTCAAAACCGCTCAAACCGCACCACGAACACCCCTACATAAAACTATTAGAAGAGTTTTCTACTCAAATTTTTCTTCCTAGAAAAGCCAGAAAATCAAGAAGATATTGAAATCTCATAAAATCTCTTTTAGTGACAAATTTTACCATCACTAAACCAGTTCCAAAAATTTAAAATTAGGGACCAAAACGAACCTTGAGTAAAAGATACGAGACAAAAAATGATATTTAGCGTAAAAATAATAAGAACTTGTATACAAGGTTACATACCTTGCTGATAATTGGCACAAGAGAACGAAGAATGTGCATCTTATCAACGAGCTTCTTCCTTCTCATCCTTTCAGCCAAGAGATTCTTTGACGACTTTTCCTTCTTTTTGCCTTTTCGATCCACCTCACCAACATGATTTTCATCTTTATCATCATTGCCAACTTTATTGCCACCAATTTCAGCATCCTCCTTAGACTCATAATTCAATCCCCCATCAACCTCCCCATTTACCACTTTCTCCAACTTATGATCAAACTCCTTCAACCATGTCGACGTAAACTGTGGAATCGACAATGGTTCCAACTTATTTTCCTTGCTAATGTTAGAGCTCATATCCTTATTTTCCAACAAATTAGGCGATGCAAGAACTGGTGAAGGATTCTCTAAAAGCATAGAGACTTTGTCATTACTAAAAAACATGGAACTTGAAGACCCTGAACCACCACCAAAGGCACTTTCCTCTTGTAAACCTATTGGTACAAATCCAACTGCACTAGTTTCTAGGAACTTTGATGAATAGCCGGTTTGGGCCGATAAGTCTGTCTGATCCCTTTGATATGGAGTTAGGCAGTCACTTTGGGATTCGAGACTGAAGACATTTCCAAATGGATTATTGTTGGTGGTGGTGGGGTTGATGATGTTGTTGATATTATCTTCAGTATTGAGTATATGAGAGAAAGTGAAGTTGGATGGTGGCGGAAAAGAGGAGGAACCCAGAGGTTGCATAGAAACATAGCTGTTTGGATCTGAAGCAGAAACAAAGTTGTTTTGTTGTTGGGTTTTGATTTGAAAATTTGGGACAGCTTGTTCATTATGAGTTGGCATATTATTCATATACCACTCAACTTCCAACATTGACTTGAAAGAAGCAAGACATTCACCATCAAATCTGACACCATCGTCATTGTTGTTGTTACCGCCAACTGTGTGTTGCTCTTCTTCGGTTGGAGGTTGCAACCAAGGTATTATATCTTTCTCCATTGATAAAGAGAAAACGTTTATGAGATTTTTAGTTCTTAAACATGCACATTGATTGTGACTAAGAAGAAAATGAGAAAATATTATTTTGAACAATAATTTTTCCATTAAACACTGTATAAACACAAATTATGATATTTTTCAAATATTTTATTTGTAAATTATTTTATTTTATATACAATGTAAACTTTATATTTAAATAATAATGATTTAAAATATTATTTCCTCTATTTTAAATTATATAAAAGTTTGACTATTTCATATCAATTAATGAATATGATTAATTTTATATGAGAAAAAGAAAATTATAAGTAGTTTATACTTTTTTATAAATGATAATAAATAGAATTGTTTAAAAAGTTATAAAATAATAGAATAATAAATAATATGAAGGAAAAACAATTTTTAAATATTTGAATAAAATTGAAAAACCATTTATAATTTATGATGACTTTTTTCTTTCAAGTAATTTGACTTTTTTTTATAAAAAATGACTTATAATAAATAAAGTATGTCATATAAAAAAGAGAGAAGTACAAGTGGCACAGGGGTGTAATCAGATCGGTTTGGACAGATTTTTGGTCAAAAAAAGTCCAAACCAATGATATCTCCATCGGTTTGATTTGGTTTGGTTTTTAACATTTTTAAAAAATGGAACCAAACCAAACTAACCGGTTTGGTTCAGTTTGGTTCGGTTAGTCGGTTTACGATGTTTTTTCCAAACATTATATTCATCAGTGTATTCTCCATTATTATATTTTTCGGTGTATTTTGTGCTATTATGTTTTAAAATAATACATTTTATGTAATTTATTTCATGCTCTATTTTTTCAAACAAATTACAAGTTGCTCTTAATCCACATGAAACATTGATATTGATATGATTTCCATTGCATAATAAAATAAGTTCATTATCAAATATAAAAGTTGACACTTGGCATCAGAAACTTGGGAAAAGATTTGAAAACTTAACAAATAGAATAAAACAAAACACACATAAAAATATTGTGTAACAATACTAGAAAGAATTTTTTGAAGAAGAAACAAAAAAGACAAAAACAAAAAATAAAAATTAATGAAGAAAACATGAATACGAAGAAGGTGACCATAACATATCATAATGACAATATAGAGAGCAACAATTGTGGTGGGAAGCGAGAGTGCATTTTAGTGAAATCAAGTTTTTGTGACTTATGGTTTCTATTTTCTATGTTTTAGGACTTGGTTCTAGATGTGTGTTTTGCTAAAAGGAAGGAAGTATAAACAAAGATGAGAATGGTTAGACTGATACAAAATTAAGGCTTAATTATGGGTGAAATAAAGGATTTAGAGCATAATTATATTCATTGATTCGGTTCATGGGTTTCCCAGTTCCTAACAACTAAAACCGAGAATCGAACCAAATCACATCAGTTTTTATTGATTTGGTTCGATTTTTGAACTGAAACATAAACAATCAATTTTATTTTGGTTTTAATTTGGATTATTGGTTTAATTGGTTTTTTCTGATCCACTTACACCCCTAAAGTAGTCTATATGAGAAGTGCGTGTAGGAGTGAGAATAGATTAGGATGAGCTGAGTTTTACTTAAATAGGTCATGTCAAAGATTTTTTTTAGTCTCAAATGACATTTTTAAAACCTACTTAACTTATTAGCCTATTTAAAACTTATTTTTTTAGAGTCTGTACATCTAATTTTTTAAGACTAATAAAATTTTGTAGAGCATATACTTTTTTTCTCTCCACTTTTTGCAATATACTTAATGTATAGATAAACATGAGTTATACATAACATAAAATGATAAAACTTAATTATAAAATTAATATATGAATATAAGTACTAAAAGAAACATGTGTAATAGCAACAAGCATCTCTAACTTAGTCCAATAATCATTATTAATTCTTAGATATATGAGTTGTAAGCCTTAAGACAAATCAAATAGTGAAGGGTCTTAAATATTAAATTAGTAAGCTATCACACATGATTATTTATAATTTTCATATATTTTTCAATATTTTATAAAATTAATCATGTATACTTAATTTATAAATTAATTTAATATATTACACATAAATAGGTCGATCGGGTAGGGCCAAGGCATTTCTATAAGCCTTACTCTGACCCATTTAAATCAATGGGATTTTTAAAATTTCTGAGTTTGGCCTCTTTATCAAACGATTTAGGTCGAACTGAGATTTAAATAGGTCAGACCATTGACCCCTGACACACGATCTGAGTTATTCCCTCCCTTGTGTATATGTATTTGGTTGTGTTACGATTTTACAATTCTAATATTTTCTCAAAAATATGACCTACAAGATCTGAAATTATAATTATTATTACTCAATTCGTGATAGGGGTGTTCAAAACCAAACTGGCCCAATACAAGATTGCAAAATCGAAACCGCAAAAAACCGCATTTGGTTCGAATGTGTTTGGGCCATTTTTTTAACAAAACTGCGCGTTTCGGTTTGATTTGCGGTTTGTAATTTACAAACTGAACCAAATCGCATTACGTTACAACCAACATTCACTTAACTCACATCAAACCCAAACTCAAATCTATTATGACTTAGTCTTATGATTACGAATGATTTTCCCTTTCTCACACTTAAGGTTTTAGTTTAAGTCTTCTCAAATCTCAACTAGCGACATTGCACCTTTTTATCATATTCTTTTTCAAGTACATATCACCTCTTCTTCTGTATTCTCTCATCTCTTAAGTTCTTTCTTTTTCATCTTATTATTTTTATTCTACTGTTCTCTCTTCCAATTACGTTTTTAATGCTCTTTTTATTCTCTAATCTCTCCTCTCTTTTACTCTTTCTTTTTCATCTCTCTAATCTTCCACTCCTCTTTTATCTATTTCATTATAATGTTTTTGATATTATTTTATGCTACTATTTTATATTTTTTATTCTACTTTTTTCTAATCTTATTTTTGTATATATTAAATGAAAACTTGTTGTCCAAATATGATAAGTTTTGTTATTATTTGATAGCGCGTAAATAATTAAATACAAAACTATGTTGTCGTCTATATGTGTACGCATGACTCAATAATAAAAAAAACGAACCAACCTAAACCGCATTGAGTTAGTTTGGTTTAATTCAGTCTTATTTTTAAAAGTCAACCGAACCGAACCACATATTTTTTTTCTTGCGGTTCGAATGATTTTTTTACGTAAAATCTACCCAAACCGCACGCGAACACCCCTATTTCGAGATACAAAACTATTAGATTCAAATTATATCAATTATTTTAGTAATTTCAAAACAAAAGTCAATCGTAACAATAAACTCTAACAATATAGCAACTAGATTGAATGTGAGTGGTGCGGTTTTGATCGACTTTTAAATTAAAAAATTGCCCCTTCCAAGGATAAAATTAAGTGTACTTCAACTAAAATGATTCACATAACAAAGCATATGTGATCCTATTGAAATTAATATAGTTTAATTTGAATTTTCACTACTAAAAATAATAGATTTCATGACAAATCTTTCACTTAAGACATTGAAAATTCGAGGTCAAATGACATGGAATACACCATTATTCATTTTAAAAAAAAAATATTATATATCAGTTTTGCCCAAAATTGACTTAAGATGTTGCTAAATATTTGAGTTTTGATTTCTAACTCCTTCAATTTTAAGTTTTATTTAGAACCAAAAGGTGCCTACATTTGACAAATCCATCGGTTTTTGTATAAAATCGAGCATAAAAAAATTAATAGCACCTAGCAAATGAAATATATTTTTTATTTCTAAATCAAATCATTTAACCCTTTTATTTCTCAAATAACCAAGGGAATATAAATCAAATTTTAGTATAAAAGCACACGTTAATAAATTTCTACCATAAGCATAACTTATATGTAATCCCTCTGCTCCAAACTTATACACATCCGTCTTTTAGATGGATTGCAAGATAGAAAAATCTTTAAAGTTCTTCTTTCTATCTTGAACAAAACATTTTTTCTCTCCTTGCAATCTATTCCACATAATTATGTTAATGTTTTTGTTTTGGAACAACCTTCATATGTTGTTAATGAAAGGGTATACAACAAAATATGTTCAAGATATTACCAATACTATATATTTTGTTATCTTTCTTGTGAAAACAATTGCTCTAGAAACGCTCAAGAACTTGGGGAATAGATCTCAAGGGTAGTTTGGAGGTGCATAAAAAAACTCTCTTATTTGAAACATATAACTTATTAGAATTGGATAAGTTACGGAGTGTTTGTGGGGAACAAAGGGTATATAATTAAATTTGGAATAATAAAAAAGATTTGTCAAAACCTAATTTTGTTGCAAACAGTGTATTTTAATATTTTATGTAAATAATGTGTTTTTTTTAAAATAAATAAAATCTTATTCACCACGATTTCCAATTGAAACCGAGGGGGTATGTCGAAAGAAATATTTCCTACCTCAATTTTGTTATAACCAAGGGAATATTTAAGTGTGTCTATTGGGGATGTTCATCATCCTTAAACAAATATTTTCTCTTATCATTACGGTCAAAATCTGCACACGAAACAATGAATAAACTCATCTTTTATAACGTCCCAGAAGTCTTTGATAAAGCCAAGATTAATTCCAATTGGTTCAGAACTCTTAAAACAGTCACAATCCAAATTTCCTGCCTAATCTTAATCTCTGAAAAATGTAGAGTTAAAAGCAACACTTTTCCCTAGTGATTAATTTAAAAGAAAGATCTTATATCCATGACCGATCAACAGTTATCGCCTGAAAATGATTTTGAAAATGATAAAAAACGACACTCTTCACTCCATTGACACCCTCTACTTGTACATCATTAACTAAATTTGAGATGATAGCATTCAACCTTCTCCTGGAAGACATAATACCGTGAAAGAATTTTGAATTTGCATCTCCCTCATTTAGCCAAAGTAATATAGATTTTTTCCACTAGATACTTGAATATGTAATTTGGATAAAAAGAAAATATGTGCCGATAAAGAGGGTAAATCTCCCAACTCATCCTCCTTCTCTAGATCATACTCTTCTCCTTTAACATCCAAGAAAGAAATATAGTCTCTTACCGATTTGATTTTTCCTTCCAAATTTTGAGTATGATTTTGATGCCATAGTTTCAAAATGTCCTTAATCAACTTCAGTTTCTCTTTCAGAAGAAAATCTCCCCAACCATCCACCTGAAAAGATAGTCATTGTTTCTTCACAAACTCCTTGTAGCCTGGTAAACTTGTTCAACATCTTAACATTCTCATTAGCCTAGGAGCCAAGTTCTCTTCGTCAATAGTCATCAGAACCGGAGAATGATCAAAAGTAGTGCAAGGAAGAGCCACTTGAATGCAATTCGGCCAAAAAGAAACCCAAGCATCCGTTAATAAAAAAATTATATATACAACTCATAGAAAGGTCTCCCACACAACGGTAAATCAACCAGAAAATTGTTTTCAATGAACTTATTAAAATGAGAATAATCCTCCGCATTGTCAATAATTACCCTACTCCTTCTTTCCTTAATCGATCGAATGACATTAAAATTATCGTTCATACACCAATTGTTCCCCTCGTCATCATTAATCAAAACACCCCAGCAATTTAATAAAGATAATTGACCACCACTATCACAAGGAGCATAAACATTGCCATTAGCAAACTCATGCCCTGACTTTCTAAAACATCCTTTTATAATAAAAAGATTCTCAAATACTCATTGAAAATTTCACCAACACCACATTAATATCCTATAATGTTAATAAACCTCTAGAGTACCCCCCCCCCCCCAAAGAAATCCACTTACTCATTGTCAATCACTTCGAGTTTCATTTTCTGAATGCACACCACCAGCGGACACTTTTCTCTAACCAATCTATGCACATTCCTCCTCTTTTCTCAACCACCTAGCCATCTCACATTAAAAGAAACAAGCTTCATTATTACCATCAAACTCCTTTTCCATAACCCAAAAATACCCTATCTTAAAACTCTATTCTAAACCCCAGTATCTCTTTCCCTCCCTCTTACCTCCCTCCTTCTTAATTCTTATCACATATCTCTCTTAACAAAGCACTAAACATATTTGAATAATCACCATTAGTCTTTAACTCTATACATTTGTCAATCACATAAACATCATCAATAACCTCCTGAGATTTACCATGAACCGTCATTCAATTTTTCCAATCCTCATTAGAAAAAGCTAAGGAATAAAAAGCGGCACGGTCCTTGGAATTATGAATTCATCTGAGGTTGCTCCTCAACGCCTCTTCACATTTAATTTTCACTTGGTGACCATTCTGTGTGGAGTTGATTCACAAGATTATCAACCAAGGGTGCACTTCAAACTTGCTACCCAGTTCAATATCCTGAGACTCATTTTACTTCTCATACTTAACTAAACTTGTGTCATCTACTAAGCTAAACTCTATATCCTCCCCAAGGTTGCTCCTCATTGCCCCTTTGCATTTCATTTACACTTTATTTTTTCTTCCCGTCAAACCGAAAATCCTCTACCTCATTAATTTCCTCCACCAATTTTGTAGTGATCAAAATACGATCATAATCCAACCTCAATTAATTAATAACGCACTCATTGATTTTCAACAATCTTTCCTTAACTGCATCAAATTCCCCAAAAAACCTCATATTCCATGCATATAACGGTATACCATAACTACAAACTTACGCCACCTCTTTCTTAAACAAAGTCATTATCCTTTGACCAAGCGCGACAATCATACACAAAAGAACTGGAAAAATTAGCCATTTTATTAAAAAAATCACATCACCTCCGTCTTGCTCAAAAATACAAAAATATTTTGTCTCATCCAACGATGCCATCATAAAATCATGAAATCCATCATCTGAGATAGATTAAATAGTTGAAACGATAACACCATTTTGATTCCTAGTCACCAGACCATTACGTGTCTATTAAATGTCTTGAGCACAACCTCATAAATTCTATCAACCGGAACCACCTCTCCCTTCCCACATTCGACCACCTCTACCTTCTTAATATCCCCCTTAGTACTAAGAAACATATCTTCCTCTATCTCCTTTATCACCTTACTTGCCACACCTTCATCAGTCACCATTCTGAGTTTTTTCTTTTGGTCTTCACTCCTAACTGCTTTCCATTTCATCCTTTCCAACTCCTTCTTCCTACTAATCCCAAACTCGACCTCCTTCCGACGTCTAGCCCTAACCTCAATCCATTATCCCCCCTCATTTATGCGACATTGACTGAATTCCACCATCCATTTTCTCATAGACATCGAAAAAGAGTTGTTAGTCGGCCACTGCCTGCATGAAGGAGATCGCGGTTGGAACCCTAGCGCAGTGTCGCTCCTATTTTTTTTCATGTAAAAGAAAATATAAAATTTAGGGTTAAATAAGTTTTTGATCCCTCTAGATATCTCAAACTTCGTTTTTAGTCCTCTAAAAATTTTTTTCAAAGAATTGTCCTCATAAAGTTTTCCGTCCACACTTTTGGTTCCTCATGTCTATCGCTGTTAACAGAAGTTGACGTGGCACACCATGTGGCAATGCTAGGGTGGCAAGATGCTGACGTGTCGTGCCACATGGCCAAAGTCAACATCACACTTGAACCCGTTAAATTTTGAAGCTAATCTATAGCAAATTTATTTAAAGAACTTTTGTTTTAACGGCGTTAGACCCTAAGGGACCAAAAGTGTGGACGGAAAACTTTATGAGGATCATTCTTTAAAGTAAATTTTTTGAAGACTAAAAACGAAATTTCAGATATTTAAAGGGACCGGAAACTTATTTAAGTCTAAAATTTATTCTATTATATGAATTGTTATAATTTTTAAAATGTTTATATTTTATTTTAAAAATTGTGTTTAAATATGTTTTTTTTTAAATGCTTACGAGTTTTTACCTTGGAATATCATATAACAATTAAAACATATCTTTTTTTTAAGAGAAAAAAAGATGTGCACTAAAAATATAAAATTATTTGACATTGTCAACCAATCATCATTATATATTCGTTCAAATTTCATTGATATTCTTAAGTTACTTATGTGACATGGCACATGGTTGAATGATAAATCTCTATTGGATAACAATGTAAAATTATTTTACACTATCAATACACTACCTCTAATCTCTTTTTTTTTAAAAATAATATTATAAAAAAAATCACTCAAAGACAAAAAATAAATAGAGAATACAAATAAGATAGTTGCATTGAGAGTAACAGAATTGTTCTGAGATGGAAAATATCATGTCTTTCATTGAGCTTTCATATGCGATATATAATTACAAGATTGAATGGAATAGCTAATCGTTCCAAAAATAGTTTCCTATTATTAAAGGACATTGATGCTATAGATACTAAATTGAATATATGTACAGTTGGTACATAATGTGATGTTATGACATTATAATATATTGTTATGACAATATCTTCATGTTGTTATTGGCAATTAACAACAAATATATTAATTGCCTAACCCCCCCCCCCCCCTCAAGTTGGAGCACGCAGATTGTGGATGCCCAACTTGTTTAGAAAATAATCAAACTGTTTTCCCAATGCTTTAGTAAATATATCAGCTAGTTGAATATTAGTGGACACATGGTGAGTTGAAATGTTGCCTTTGAGAAGCTCATCACGTAAGAAGTGACAATCAACTTCGATGTGTTTTGTGCGCTCATGGAAGACTGGATTAGCAGCTATATATAATGTTGATTGACTATCACAATATATCTTCATGGGACGAGATTGAGGGACACCGAGAGAGAGAGCAAAAGTGCTTTCAACCATTTGAGCTCACATGTGGTAGTAGCCATGGATCGATATTCCACCTCAGCCGAGGAACGTGAGACAACGTGTTGTTTTTTGGTTTTCCAAGAGATAGGAGAATTCCCAAGGAAAACAATTCATCCAGTGAGAGAGCGCCTAGTCAAAGGGCATCCTGCCCGATCTGAGTCACACCATGCATAAATTTGAAGATCACAATCAGCTTGGAGAAGAATACCTTGGCCAGGATTTCCCTTGAGATAACGGACGACACGGAGAGCTGCGCTCCAGTGCTCTTCGAAAGGTTTTTGCATAAATTGAGCCAACATATGAACAGAGTAAGAAAGTTCTGGTCTAGTGATAGTTAAGTAGACCAAACGACCTACTGGTCTCAATTCGGATTAGAAAGAGGAGTTCCAGTGGCCAAGGGAAGATGGTGATTCTAATCTAAGGGAAAACCAACAGGTTTAGCTCCCAACAACCCAACTTCGGTGATGATATCAAGTGTATATTTCCTTTGACACAAGAAAATCCTATGGGAGTTGCGAGCCACCTCAAGGCCAAGAAAATATTTTAAAGGGCCAGGATCTTTCATATGAAAACATGTGCTCAAGTAGGATTTGAAGGACTCAATTGATTTGTTGTTGTTTCCAGAAATGATAAGATTATCCACATAGACTAACACATACAGCTCTACATAGTCACGATGTAGAGTAAAGACAGAATAGTCAGAGTAGCACTGTATAAAACCATACCGTAGCATAGCGTTTTTGAGTTTGGAAAACCAACATCGAGGTGTCTGTTTCAATCCATATAAAGATTTGCGCAAGCGACATACTTTATTTGGTGTGGAGGTCTTGAAACCGGGAGGTAATTTCATATATACTTCTTCATCAAGCTCACCGTGTAAAAAGGCATTGTGAACATCCATTTGGTGAAGTTCCCAACGCTTGGCAGCCGCAACAGCGAGAAATGTTCTTACAATTACCATTTTCACCACTGGTGAAAAGGTTTCATGATAATCCAGCCCCTCAACTTGGTTGTTCCCCATAATAACAAGTATTGCCTTATAACGCTCAATAGTTCCATATGAATGATGTTTAATCCGATACACCCATTTGCTACCAATAGCCTTTTTGTTTGGAGGAAGTGTTTCTACTGTCCAAGTGCCATTATTTTCAAGAGCTTCAATTTCCAGCTTCATGGCATCTCGCCATCGAATATTTTTTACGGCTTCAGCAAAGTTTTGAGGTTCTGAAGCTGCAGAAACAGCGGCTAAAAATTTCCTGTGTCGTGGTGAAAAGTTAGCATAATTTACATACTTGGCTAAGGGATAAGGTGTACCTGAAGGAAGTGACGAAGCAGTAGAACAATTTGAAGGGCATATCTTAGTGATGGTATTGGTCACAAAGTCCTGTAGCTTGGTAGAAGGCAATTTGATACGATGACCACGTCCCAAATTTTCGGCACTGTCTGCAGCCTGTGGTTCTTCACTGGTTTCAACAAATGATGACAAATTATGGGAGTCAAATGAAGAAGATCCAGCAGGAGATACAATTGAAACGGGTGGCGTGACACTTGACACATCTTTATCAAGTAATGTTGGAGTTTCAATTGCTGGAGTTGAAGGGACTGTAGGTATAGTAGGAACAAGCTGAAAAGAATCGTCTTCAATAACATTACTGGAAGATGCACCAGGCAAGATGTGATCATTTTCAGATGAAATTTTGGCAGCAAACGAAAATTCATTTTCACAGAAAACAACATCTCTTGAGTTAAAGAAAACGCCCTGCTCTAAATCATACATACGCCATCCCTTGGTGCCATATGGATAGCCCAGAAATACACATTTTCGACTTCGAGCAACAATTTTATCACCCTTATGATGTTGATTATGCGCATAAGCTAAGCAACCAATGACACGGAGGTGCTCAAGAGAAGGATGCGTATCATACAAGAGTTCAAATGTAGTCTTACCATCCAAGTTCCTTGTAGGAGTGCGATTGATCAAATAACACGCAACAAGAGCGCATTCACCCCAAAATTGAATTGGAAATTGAGCTTGAAAGCGCAAGGCACGGGCAACATTGAGAATGTGTCTATGCTTCCGCTCCACTCTTCCATTTTGTTGTGGTGTCCCAACACATGAAGTTTCGTGAATTATACCATTGTCACGAAAATATGTTTTCATGCAAGTAAATTCGGTTCCATTATCACTACGAACAATCTTTACTTGTTTATTGAATCGTCGCTCAACCATTGCAAAGAATTGACGAAGGTATCTGGAGACTTTTGTTTTCTCAACAATGAGATAAATCCACAACGCTCTCGAGTAGTCATCAACAATAGTTAAAAAATATCTAGCGCCACAAAATGTTGGGTTGCGATAAGGCCCCCATAAATCACAATGGATTAAATGAAATGCAGAAGTTGCTTTATTTTCACTAATTGGAAAAGTATCTCGAGACTGTTTTGCTCTAAGACATATTTCACATGATTGGGTACATAGATAATTGTTTCTACTAGAACTAACATTCGGAAACATTTGCAGAGCCTTCAAAGATGCGTGTCCTAGTCTGCGATGTAACAGGTCCAAAGGAATTTCCTTATTTGTTTTCACTGCAGCTACTTTGACCATCTCTTTAAGATAATATAGCCCCTCTCTTTGTTCACCCGCTCCAATCGGCGTCCTCAAAGTGGGGTCCTGTATAAGACAAAACTTATCAGTAAATTTAACGGTGTAGTTAGAATCTTTTAGCAGCTGTGATACTGAGATGAGATTGCAGTGTAGACTAGGCACATATAAGACATTAGTTAATTTGATTCTTTCATTGAGCATCACAATTCCTTCCATTGTCGTCATTGTCTCTTCACCGTTTGGTAGTCCAACAGAGCATTCAAAAATATTGTGCACATTGGTTAAGCATTACAGTTGACCGGTTATATGATTTGATGCACCTGTATCAATAATCCATGGCAAAAAGGAACACTTACCACTTAGCTTCTCGGTTGCACCTAGCTTTACATTGTTCAAAAGACTGACCAATGCTTGCCATTGATCACTAGTAATATTTCCTGGATTACAAATATCAGAACTTGATGTTTTAGAAGCAGCCTCTTCTTTAGATGATTTTGCTTGTGCTACATGAGCCTTAACAGCTCCTCCACATTTTTTGTTGTTAAAAACAGCATTATATTGTTCTGGTTTCCCACGCCCGGTTCCCTTCAATTGTCCGCGTTGTCGATCTCCCCACCAATCAGGATATCCTATTACCTAAAAACAACCTTCTGAATCATGGTCCGTTCGATTGCAATGACTGCACATTCCTCTTTTTTCTTTACGTTTGAAGTTGGATTGCACTGCAAACGCCATGACCTCACCACGATCTTCTGTTGTACGGGTCACTGTGCGCAACCGTTCCTCCTGAATCAATGTCGCATAAACTTTATTCAATAAAGGCAGAGGATCCTGAGCGAGAAGATTGGACCGTACTGTTCCTTAGAGAGCGTCATCTAATCCCATGAGGAATTGATGGATTTTCTCTTCTTCGCGTTTCTTTTGCAACACAGAAGTGAGATTGCACTTGCAACGCCCACACTTGCATGCCGTGATCTGATCGTAATTAGCCAATTCTTCCCACAGTTTCTTCAGTTTCCCATAGTATGTCACAATGGTCAGTCCTTTTTGTTTGCATTCAACGAGCTCTGCTTTGAGTTGTTGAATACGCGGTCCATTAACAATGGAAAATCGCTCCTTAATGTCTTCCCAAAGATCCATGGCCACCTCCATATGTGACATAGTTGATCGCAATGAAGGTTCAATTGTGTTCATGATCCAAGAGACCAACAAGGAGTTGTTAGTCCACCAATCTTCAAGATCTGAAGATTCCTCATCAGGTTTGCTGATTGATCCATCAACAAAACCAAATTTCTTTCTTGCTCGAAGTGCCGTTCTAAGTGAACGAGCCCATTCGTCATAGTTTTCTCCCTTTAATTGAACCTGTGTTATCAAACTCCCAGGATTATCATTGGAAGTGATATCATAGGGAGAGATGGTTTTTCGGATGACTACTCCATCGCCACTGTCAGACATGATTTAGATGTTTTATTCTATAGGTATAATTAGCTCTGATACGATAACAGAATTGTTCTGAGATGGAAAATATCATGTCTTTCATTGAGTTTTCATATGCTATATATAATTATAAGATTGAATGGAATAGCTAATCATTCCAAAAATAGTTTCTTATTATTAAAGGACATTGATGCTATAGATACTAAATTGAATATATGTACAACTGGTACATAATGTGATGTTATGACATTATAATATACTGTTATGACAATATCTTCATGTTGTTATTGGCAATTAACAACAAAGATATCAATTGCCTAAAAGAGAGGTTGTTTTTGGAGTAAGTGTAAAATATGTGAAAAGTAACTGCGGAGTGGCAAGTCTATGAAATAAACAGGGTGGGATCATCTAAGTCGCAGGTAGGAAGCTACGATCTAGAAGGGTTTGTTCTTTTGGCTCCATGGAGAAGGATTATTGAATATGATAATGCTTAATATTCTTTCTGAAATGGAAGGATTTCAAGTCAACCTATACACCATATAAATATAAATGCTGATCATAAAAACAACAGTAATAATCAATATCTTAAAGCATAAACACTTTTAAATCCCAAAATACATTTATTCTACTAAAAGTTCACTACACAAGCAGGTTACTATAAAGTACTAAAACTAAAACTGCATTTGACATACAAACATGACCTCACATTAGATGTGGCTAGGCCCCTTATGGTGCAATATCTTTCAGTAAAATGCAAAAGTTACTGCGTCTGTTTTAATTCACATAGATAAACACAATTCACAGGGTCACTCATTGTATTTTCAGAGGTGTGAACAAATAATGATCATGAACAATATATTTTATATATAACAATTATAATACATAGTCCTATGACAACTATGCATTAATCTTCAATATGGAGGGATAAATTATGCACTGAAACCACTGTGCAGAGAGCTCCAGGGATTGACTGGAATGTTGGTGCATGCTTGTGCAGAGGCCTCGGCCATTTGCTCTCTGTGTATTCCTGCGTTGCAGAAGTTTGCAAAGGACCTCATGTGTTTCATCCCATACTGAGATAAAGATCCACAATGTGTCTCAAAGGTCCTAACCTGCGTGCATCAATAATAGATTAAGATGTAAACATTCTCTCAGAAATCCAAAAGCTTAAATGTAATAAAAAATGAATGATAATCAACTACTGGAAACCTTGCTGACATGTAATGATGTAATTATGTGACCTTATAATAATAAAAAGGAAAGCAATTATTCAACCATATTTTTTGGGCATCAAGAGAACAATCTCAATCAAGTGAGTTATTAGACATGGTACCAGTGTTTTCAGGCAGTCCCAGTCATCAACAAGAGGCTGCCCAGCTGGTCTAACACTGGTGAGAACCTCTGGACCCTTTTTCATGCCAAATAAGAGTTTACCAACAAGTTTTATGCTGTCATCTATATGCAATCTGTGAGACATTGCTTCCAGAACTTGCTTCTGAGCCGCAACTTTCCTAGGAGAACCTTGAGGAGCTTTGAGGAACTGCCAAAGATCAGGGAAGATGAAGTCAAAATACACAATAAATTAGCAAAAGACAAGTCCAACAGAATAAGCATCTGCATATAACAACCCTTGTTTTCTTGCAATTTTATCATCATTACGGTAATGCCAATTGCCAACATTTCAAGAAACAAAAAACCATTGCACCCAATCATGTTACAAATAGACTGGAATTCGTACTTCTCCAGATTTTATTACAAATAGACTGGAATTTATACTTGGCAGTTTCAAGAACAGGAATGGGATGGCATTCAACTACAGAATGAATGCAGAAAAGAATCAAGGGGAATCTTCAATCTAAAGAATGGAAAATCACCATATGATACAAGATTTATCTTTCAATGCCAAACAGTTGATACTATGGCATGTTTTTACTTTCACATACCCTCATCAATTGTTACTTGTTCCTGCATTATTTATTAACATTAATCTTGAAATTTTGGTTCAGCAAATAATAAATATATCCTCACTATGCATGTATCACTCCATATCTAAAACTTGGGAGCCAAATCATGAAGAGGATACAACTAAGCATTTATTTCATAAAATATAGTACTACATCCCACAAATAGGATAGTAGGATACCTTATCCCAGAAATGGATTAGATCTGCATCGCGCTGGTTGGTCGCTTTGGAAGGTGGCACTAATGAGTTTCTACCCACAAAAGTAAAATTTTCATTCGAAGGATTTGATCCCAAATATAGGAATAGACTATCTTTGCTAAGCTCAATGTCACCATATTGCATCACATGGGAACCAAAATTTGAATTCCCGTTTGAAGTCCTTTCTTTGACCTGTGAGTATAAGAGCAAGAAGAAATATGTTACACAATTCAAAAATACGTTATACCTTGTTTGACCCGTAAAATTTTAGACCAATAATTTTATGAAAATAACCAAAATTTTCTCCAATCCACTTAAGAAACTAAGGTATAAAGTTGTATTCTTCGATCTATACCAGTTGATGATGTAAAACAACAGGGCTGGCCACAGAATCTTACCAATTCATATTGCTGGTGCAAAGTTTCTGTTTGCAAATTGTGTTTGTCACTGTTCAAAAGTTAAGATGTAAGAAAATCAATACATGATAAAAGACCTTACACCATTAGTTATGGAAAAGTAACTTTCTTCTAAGATGTAGAAAAGAGATATTGCATGCAAGTAAGAAAATATTTCTTTGATCGAAAAAAGGTTTCGCAAAAGTACAAGATAATAGGTAAATATAGTCATAATGGTGATATTCTAGTGTCACAACACAACAATCACGGGCTTTCAACCACATCATGGAGATTTTTTAATTACAAGTATTGCAACCAATACATCTTATTTATGATTCCAAAATACATTTATTATCATGAATGATTTTAAGTGACAAATAATATCAAGTTAATGATAGGTGCAGGCTCAATTCACAGGGCCTACTTTAAGGGTAGGAAACTATGAGAATTCGGTTCGTTTATGTAAATTACATTGGGAGAGACTAGGCTCTCTAATTCCTAGATGATTATGTTAGTTATTAGCAGTCAATATTCCTATTGCAGCAGTTATAATTTCCCTCTACTCTGTAGCTGCTACTGCTGGTAGTTACAGCAGAAGTGTTCTATCAATAACATTCAGCTTATCATTCTATCCATTAGTCTTTTAAGTACTAAAGAACTATCACGGGTATCCGAGCAGTAAGATCTTAGGGATTAGATGGTTTCAATGCGAGGCATGGAAATTTTGAAACATGGGCTTGAGGGGGTTGTTATCGATGAGGGAAAATCTGGAAAAGAGCCTTGAACATGAGATGTTGGAACAGTTGGAAACTAGAAGATAATTGAATGAATTAATGGAGAGATGGTGTGAAAACTAGAATTGATCGTAATCACAATGCTTATTCTGGTGATGGAAGACAGACGGACAAAGAAAATGGTGCCCGAGGTCCGGCTAATCTATGAAACTTGGTGGAATGTTGGACAAATTAAAAAATTAATCACTGGAGAATAGTATTGTTATACTAGTACATATTAGAAAAAAATAGAGTGCAGAAATTAATTGGCAGTTATGGACAGTTATGTTGTTTATTTGTATGACTAACTAGAGAAAGGGAGGGACTGAGAATCTTGTGTAATTTGTTTCTTCCATAAACATATTCTACTACAAATTAAAGTCAGTTTCTACAACTAAATTGTATTCTGCTACTAGTTTCTAACAATTAAATGTTTACTTGTTGTGCTCATTTAATCTTACCTGTCTTCCATCCAAGCAACGCTATATAGGTCACCCAAGCAGGTTTCATATTCTGGGGGAGGACTATCATCCCCTCCAGGACAATATGTTCCCCAACTGCTTTCTTCTGCGTTTGCGGCAGTAGTTGCATAGATATTTAGACCTTCAGGAAGAAGACCTTCAAAGATACTCCCAGATTCGCATGCCTCTAGATAAAATACCTGCACAGCCATTACATGAAATAATTAAACAGTTTTAATGTAGGTTGACACAAACAAACAGCAAATGCTAAGTACTAGCAACTCACTAGGCTTTTATAAGTTCCAGCAGCATGCTTTATCTTCAAGACTTCAATTAAATCAGATGCGTACAGGTAAGGACTAGTGGGCATCCCTGAAATCCAACCCCAGTAACACCCCCACCCCCAAATAAAGGATCACATTAGAAATTGAAAGGAGTAGATATTTAGTGTGAAGAAACACTTGGTGGCATTACGATAATACCAAAATGTTAATATAAGAATCACTTATTATAGTATCAATCACCAAAATAATCAAAAATTCGACAACAAGGATGCTAAATTTCTTTCTACTGAACATAATATAGCAAAAGCATCTTGATAACAATCACTAACCAAGCACCCCAGGACCTCCATGATCACTATAGTAAACAAATATACGATCATTAGGACCACTATCCACAACCTTCCCACTTCCGCCACTAAGAGCTGACTTATTTCCAAGCAAAGCAGCAAAGAAGTTGTTCACAGTAACATCTTCACCCGTATAATCCTACCATAAAAACATCCACACAACCAAACAGTAAAAAGCTTGAATATGAATATGAAACAGAAAACCAGAAAGAGATTACTAATAAATATAAAACCTTAGGGACTCCCTCGTAAACATTCTCTCCTTTTGGACTGTTAATGATGACTCCAGGACGTGGATTCTCTTCGTCGTAAGCAATGTCATCATACATAAAAACAATAATGTTCTCTTCTTTTAAACCACCTTTTCGTAACACTTGATACGCGTGACATACATCAGACTGATGAAATAAATAAATTAACAAGCAAGTATATAAAGCACGGTCACCATAAACACGACTCTGACTCTGACACATTTTTATCCAGAGGTGTCGGTGGTACAGAGAATATAATATAAGATAATTGAATTTTGAATTTTGGAAAAGGAAAGGGGAAAAATGACCTGATGTCGGTAATTCCAGTAGCCATTGGAACCAGCGACTAAAATGGCCCATCGGGTGCCTTCGTTGTTGTCATCATGGAGGAATGTGGAAGCTTGGGAGGGTAATCGGAGGAAATCTCCGGCGAGGTCATGGACGGCGGAGATGAGGGGAATGGTGGTGATGAGGAGGAGGAGAGTGGGTAATTGAGAGCGGTCCATGAGGATGGGGGATGGCGTTGGAAAGGAATGAAAGAGCGCGCAGTATTGTTGGTTAATAATATGAGAGAGACTCTCTCACCTCATTGCCAGCGATGCATTTCGCTGATAAAACCAAGAAATAATAATTATAAATTGATGATAATTGTACTATTATGGAAGAAAATGAAAGCTTTATCTAAGAAGATAATGAAAAAAAATGAGATGGAGAGGAGCGTGTGAGGCGTGGCACTATTATATTAATGTTTTTACTTTGATTTCCTTTTCTTTCTTTTTGACTGGTTGTTGAGATAAGTCGTTGTGTGATGTGTCAATCAAATATTCGGCGAGATGTCGGTGTTGTTTATAAAGAGTTAATTAGATAAATTTTGGGAGAATAAATGAATGAAGTGATGAAAATAAATTTCGAAATTTTAGATCGTGTACTTAAATTTGTAAAAGTTTTTTAATTATACATGTACATTAACACTCAAAGATAACGAAGAAGATAAAATAGTTACAAGTTAGTTATGTCAAATGACTAACTTGTTAGTTGAACTTTCCATTTATAATTTGGTAATTAGTTCTTAGTTGTAAGCTGTTAGTTATAGAGTTTGTTGGAGTACGTGATTATGTACTGTTCTACAATTGTTGTTATTCTCTGGGTTATATTCCTTTTTTCTTCCTTAAGATTCAACAATGTCGTCAAGACTCGTTCCACAAATTCTGATTTAGTTTACTATGTGCATCCAAGTGATAGACTTAATTCAGTTATAGTCACACCAAAACTTGATGGTGTTAATTATGCAGGCTGGAGTAGGTCAATGTGACGAGCACTTGGTGCGAAGAATAAACTGTTTATCGTTGATTGTTTAATACAATTATTAAATCCTAAAGATCTCAATTATGTAGTTTGGAAAAAGTGTAATCATCTGGTACACTCTTGGCTTATTATTATGCGCTCAGCTACAAAATTTGTCATTTTTAAACAAGTGTATGTTGCATAATTCATAAGTATATTTTCCAATTTTATTGTCTTCAATAAAAATGTTGCATTAGACATGATCAATTTATTGTATAACTATTTGTTTAATAGATATTTAGGTTATAGGATCACATGTGATCAAAATATTAACATCGATTTGCAATTATGCTGCATAATACTAAGCTCCATATATCCCTACAACAACAACAACAATAACAACAGCAACACACCAAGTCTAGTCCCATTAAATGGGGTCGGCTACATGAATCAACTTTCGTCATAATATTCTATTCAAAACCATATTTTTATCCAAATTGTTAAACTCAAGATCTTTCCTAATAATTTCTCTTATAGTCTTTCTAGGCCTTCCTCTTCCTCTAGTTGTTTGAATTCTCTTCATCTGATCTACTCTCCTTACCACATAATCTACAGGTCTCCTCTCTACATGCCCAAACCACCTAAGTATATTTTCCACTATTTTCTCTACTATAGATGATACCCCAACAATCTCTCTAATATTTTCAGTGGCAACTCTTGTTGATTTCAAGCACTCGTATGCTCGAGTATTTTTCGCACCGCAACAATAGTCATAAGAGAAAGAAATTTGTAAAGATGAAGATGGTTGCTGCCACTACAGAGCAAAAGGTTGAAGACCATGTTTTAGATACTTAAATTAAACTAGTGTATAAAAAGCTTATGGGTTGGTGCAAAGAAAGTTGTCATATGTGTTCTGAAATGTTGAAAAAGGAAGGAGTTTGTGAAGCTTGTATACTTGAGAAGCAAACCAAAATGGCGCACAAAATGGTTCGTAATCTTACTCGTGCTTCTGAATTACCTCATATGGACTATATGATGTCGCACGCTCGCGAAAAAATGAACAGAGTCGCCACCAATATATTTATCCCATAAGGGAAAGGAATATCAGAAAACCTAGCAAAGGAAGGAACAAGGTCTTGCGACCAGAGAATCAAGGTACGGGAGTCGGTTACGCGAGGGGAAGGTATTAGCACCCCTCACGCCCATCGTATTCGATGGTATCCACCTATGTTTGTTTCTATCTAAAGGGTGTGTACTATGTCTATGTCTAAATGCGAATGAATGCAAAATGTAGGGAAAATAAAGAATTGTACTCGCACGGGCCCTACCCCGCTGCCTACGTATCCTTTTCAGGAATCAGAGTTACCGTAGCTCGGCTAAAGATTTTCTGCTTGTTTTGTGTTTTTTAATCGGGCGGAGTCAACGTTCGCGCTCTTGCATAAGGGACGACCTACGATGCGTACGAGCGGAAATGACATTGCCCTTAGGTGCCAACGCGGCAAAAGAAAAAGAAATGATTGGTTTGTGTCTTTTAGGGTAGATGAGTGGTGAACAGTTCCCAATACCGGGCCACTCACCACTTTCTCTACTTTGCTTTAGTCTGAACCATTGTTAGGTGTCTTAAATGCGTTTTTTGATTGTGTATTTTTTAAGGGAATTTACTTTGCGATCCGAATCACATAAAATATATAATGATCGAGAAGCAGATTAGGGAATGAATCCCACTCACTTCCATCCTATTATGTAATGTTTGAGAAACAGATTAGAGAATGAATCTCACTCATTTCTCTCCCATTAGTTAATGTTTGAGAAACAGATTAGGGAATGAATCCCACTCGTTTCTCTCCCATTAAGTAGTGACCGAGAAACAGATTAGGGAATGAATCCCACTCATTTCTATGCCACTAAGTGATTGAGAAATGGATTAGGGAATGGATCCCACTCATTTCTCTATCACTTTCTTAATGTGATTCGGATCTTCCTTTTATTAGTGTTTTAAAGAGTTGAAAAAGAAAAAGAATGCAATAGGGAACTATATCTAAATTCTAGTCTAAGTTGTCTATACAAGTCTAAATCCTAATGTTAACATGGGATAGATTCTAAAGGGAGCATTAAAACGGTATTAACAAAGTAGGCCAAAAATATGGCCAAAAACAAGTAACAAAATCACACGACAATTACACAAAAATGACATGGAAATAGTACAAAAGCAATTCAAGCATTAGTGCAAAATTAAACTAAAAAAATACTACTATTTTTTATGGGTTTTTGCATGAAGGAGAATTGAAAGGATTAATGTCAAAATTAACCTAAAATCTACTATTTTTATGAGTTTTTTATTGTCAACAAGGGAAATCTAATTCAAGTCTAAATTGTACTAAAAATCTATTACCTAAAACTAACATCTTTATGTCATTTTTTTATGGGAAAATTCTAAAGACTAAAAATTCCCTAAAACCTAATTAGAACTAGCAAATTTTATGGTTTTATGTGTCAACAATTACCTAAAAAAAATAGGGAAGATCTATGTGAAAAAAGACTAAGTTCTAGCATGAATTAATGGGCTCAGGGGGTGTTAATATGTGAGATCAGGGGTGTAAGTAGATCCAGGCGCAGGGCCCAGGGGATATTTTTTGTTCATCATTTTCAGTACCAAAAGATAGAGGTGCGATGGGCCTAAGGGGTGAGCAACAGCAATTTCGTGTGAGGTCTACGCCTTGATCCATTATCCCATTTAGATTTTTATTAGTTTTAATAAAAAATAAAAATAAATTACATAATTAAAAATAAAAAACTAAAGAATGAGGAAAAGGGATTAGGGTTCAGAACCTTGTGGCTATTGAACTTCCAAGCGTTCTTCTTCTCATCCGCGAACGGCGCGCATCATCTCCTTCTCCGGCGACACTTGACGGCGCGTTCCTCTTCCAACTGCCGTCGACCGTTCTCGTCTCTCACTCTTCCTCTTCTCCCTGTCTTCTCTGAGCTTCGATTCAATCTCGATTTCGCTCACCTCTCTTCTTCTTCTCCGTTTCGAATCAATTACAGTTCCCTCTCTGATGCTTCCCCGACGCTCTCTTTCTCTTGTGATTTGTCGATTGAAATTGCTTGCAGACTGTTGACGATTATTGAAGCAGGCTATGATGAAAATCAAAGAGGCGAAGGGAATTGATGAAGAACGAATCAGGTGAATCCGATCGGAGGGAGTTTGTTGCCTTCTGTTACGATTGAATGAATAGCGGTGAGTTTCTTTTTCTTTTCGTGCTGCGATTTTTGCTTTATTGTTATCAACTTCCTCTTCTGCGAATTTGAATGTGATCTTCGTTACATTGATGCAGGAAGATTGAAGAGTTTCTTGAAATTTTTGAAGGTTGATGATGAATGTGAAGAAGCTCAGATCCTGGTTATGATTCTGCGATACAGTTGAAGGTCATGGAGATGGTGAATTCAGCAGATTGGAGGAGATGACGTTTGTGAAGAGTGAAAGAAGATGTTTGATGAAGAGGTGGTGTGTGATGAATGGAAGCAGAGTGAAGGCGTGGGTGATGATGAATGAAGAAATGAAGAATGGTTAATGTGAAGATTGAAGCTGTGAAGAAGTGAAGAAGAACAAAAATGGTAAAACAATTCTGATTTATAGAGGTGAGTTTTATTCTGATTTTCTGTTATCTCTCACCACTCTGCTTCCTTTTTTCTATTCTCTGAATTTCTGTTAGTTTTCAGTTAGGAATCGGTTGCATTCTGTTAGAGCTGTTAGGAAAGTTAGAAGCTGATTCTGTTAGCATTTGGTTGGAATTCAGTTACATTCTGTTAGGTTTCTGTTGGAAGGAAGTTATGAATGGGATGGTTAGTTAGAGACTGTTTTTCTGTTAGGGATGTTTCAGTTATAGAAGTTAGGTTTGTGACTGAAAGTTGGTTAGACTGTTAGCTTGGATGTGAAACTTGAATGTTGGAAGGAGAAGAATTTGTTATATTTTCTGCTAAATGAAATTTGGTCTGCTGTAATGTCTTGATTCTTTGTAACAATTAGTGGAACTGATAGTGCAATTACATAGGGTGGAGGCTAGTTCTAAGTTGAAAGGAAAGGTATGAAAAGGTTAGTGTGTTTAATTGGACTGTTGATGACAATTTGTTATAGGTGGTAGTTAGGTATATTTATGCAGGCTTCTGGTACATAGTTCACAGAATCATGGATGCCATGGGTGAAATAAAGAAGAAATAGGGAATGGCTATGCAGTGTACGAATCGTGTATGTATGGCTGAATTAAATGAATGCGTTTTTGAACTTATTTCTGATTGTATGGGCCTTTTTTCTTTGTTTGCAGGGATGTGTTTGAGGTGCTGCAAGTCTGTGAACGTTTGATGGCAGCTCCGGTTTTATTTTGCGGGTTTTGAGGGGTAAGCTGGCTTTATTTTCTGGATTTATTCTAACAGTCTGAATAGTTTTGGTGGTGTGTTTGGATGCAGGGCAGGTTTGGCTTGAATTAAAGCATGGATCAAATGAAGGCGATATGGAGCACGGTCATGAGCTGAAAATGCTTTGAAGATTAGCTTAGGAATAGAATTCTAGGAATGAGATTCCATGTATTTTCTGTGTAAAATAACGGACTTTGTAATGGGTGTTTGGTTCCTTTGAAATCGGTGATGATTTGAGTTATGGAAAGTTGAATGTGATTGGGTGAATGGTGAAACTTTAAATGAATTTTGTAATGGTTTTTTTTGTAATTGATTGGATTGGGATATGATATGGTGATTTTGGGTATATGATGACGGATGATGGGAACTTTCGTAGACTTGTAATGAATCTCGAAAGAAGTTTGTAACTAGAATTCATTGAAATAAAAGCCTTGTTGGAAATCTTGAATGAACTTTGTTCGAATCTTGTAGATGAACTTGGACACATAAATGTTGAACTTGCGCTTATAGAATGATCTTGGATAGAAAGACTAACTATGCTTGAATAGATGTCTTGAAACCATACTATTATGAACTTTAACCAAAGCAACTTCTACTAGACCTTTAGTTCATATGCTCCAATTACAAGCAACCTTTTTCCTTACGAGTGGCGGACACTTTGAAGAAGTAAGCGCGCTTGAACCCCAAAGGTTCCATAAGATCAGAATCTTATTGTAACTTAGTCATGCACGATTTCAACCACGAGTCTTGAATTGGCAAAGTTTCTTTCAAAAGATGACCCTATCAATGCCTTGAGGAAACCACAGATGAATATTAAGAAGAGATGATCAATGTGGCCATGAAAACAAACCTCGCACCTTCGTTGAAGTAGCCTCACGCATATACATAGAAATCCCAACTCATGGTTGATAATTCCTAAAGAAGAACCTCAATTGGAGCGTAACAGTTAGGAAACCATAGTTTTTGTCACCCATATGGAAATAAACCCTGATCCCACGCCTTACTGTTTGAAGCGCCAGAAGAACCATGTTTTCAATTGCCATGCACGCCTCAATCTCATTATGAAACCCTAAGCTTCCGAAATCCTTGATCCCATGCCCAATTTATTGATTAATGATGCATGATGTGTCAATGACCTAATGGAAAAATGCAGATGAATGCAAAACGTAAGCCAGATAGAAGTAAATTAGGGGTAGGACAAATTTGGGGTATGACAGCTGCCCCTATTTAATCGTCTTAAACCTGAAGGCGAGATTGGCGCTAGCCTTTCGAGCATTCGAGGTAGAAGAAGATTAAATATCAAAGTACCAGAAATTTGTCCTAGAGAGAAGATGGTGTAAGTGTTATCCTTATTTTTTGTTTTTGTTTTGATATCTGCTGGGGAAAGAGATTTTATTTTGTTTTGTTTTTTTCTGGTGGAAGAGTTTATGGTGAATAATGGTTGAATGGAGATAGCTTGTAACGTAGCCAAAGTGCCAATACAAGGTTCTCGATGGAAATGATTGTTGTATGAAACTATGATTTGGAAGTATGGGTCCGATGGAAAGATGGGATCTACTGACCCAAAAAGAAAACAAGGATAAATGACTAGAAACCAGGGTAAGATCAACGGACCTACGACCCACAAGAATTGAAAAAGATGAGGATAAGGTCGACAGACCTACGATCCACAAGCACTGAAAAAGGTGAGGATAAGGTCAACGGACCTACGATCCACAAGAATTGGAAAAGATGAGGATAAGGTCAACGGACCTACGATCCAAAAGAATTGAAAAAGATGAGGATAAGGTCAACGGACCTACGATCCAAAAGAATTGAAAAAGATGAGGATAAGGTCAACGGACCTACGATCCACAAGAATTGAAAAAGGTGAGGATAAGGTCAACGGACCTACGATCCACAAGAATTGGAAAAGATGAGGATAAGGTCAACGGACCTACGATCCACAAGAGTTGAAAGAAAGGATAAACATCAACACTGGGGTTGGGGACATCAACACTGAGGTTGTGAAAGGAAAGGCGTCGACACTGAGGTCGAGGACATCAACACTGAGGTTGGACAAGGAAAGGATAGACATCAACACTGAGGTTGGAAAAGAAAGGTATCGACACTGAGGTCGAGGACATCAACACTGAGGTTGTGAAAGGAAAGGCGTCGACACTGAGGTCGAGGACATCAACACTGAGGTTGTGAAAGGAAAGGCGTCGACACTGAGGTCGAGGACCAACACTGGGGTTGTGAAAGGAAAGATAAACATCAACACTGAGGTTGCGAATGACGATTGGCATCGACGCAGAGGTCGGAGAAGGAATGATAGGCATCAACACTGAGGTTGGACAAGAAAGGTATCGACACTGAGGTCAAGGAAGAAAGAATTAATATCAACACTGAGGTTGGAAATTAGTCTTGAAATGGTTTGCCAGGACGGAAGGCAAAGGATACACAACACGGGGGTTGGATCTAAAAGTTTTCCCGTACGAGGGAAGAGATCACGGAGACTAGTCACGACTAAACTCGATCAAAAGACATAATCACGAAGATGTTGATGCTGGCGAAGCATAAGAATTACATTAATCCCTCAGGCCAAAGGCGGGGTGTAACTCATCAAGAGTGGCAATCGTTCGAATTGCCACACACCAAGTATGGTTATTCAAACGGTTGAAAAATGAGATGGGTTGAATGCCCACCCTCATTCGCACTCTAATCTTCACGCAGCACACGGGAAATAACCTCGGAGACAACGATTCTGACGAAGAAGGACAGGAGAGAGAAGATAAGATTTCTTTTGGGGATTGAGAATACCAGGTATTGGCACCATGGTTTGAGGAGATTTGTGATGTAGTAACAGATATCAATCGGAGTTTGTAAGGATAACATTTTCTGTGGGGAATTATCGTCGTCTTGATTGAGTGTTGATTTGTATTATCTGGCTTATGCTTTGTATGCATGTTTGAATTTTCTATGGCGTAATGCTCCACTTTGATGGATATGCTACGCTTTTGAGGATGCAATGTTATATGCAATGGAAACTATATGCAGAGTGCCAAATAAAGGCGTCGGTGTGTAGAGAAGCATGATCATTGGGGTCCATTGCTCGTTGTCTTGGGCTACCAATATGAATCGGTGTTGGAAACCCTACGGTACCAAAGATCTTTAGCAACCGCACTGAGGGTTGGAATGCAGCTTTGTTGGGGAGGAAGTGACTTCATTTGACTTTCCCTACACCTTGAACTGCTTGGGGATGGTGACTTTGAGGAGATTCCCTCAATTCACCACGTTGAGGATGAGAAATTCAGATAAGGATACCAGGTTGGGGAAGTAGATCAACTCCTAGGAGAAATAAACTCCTATGCTTGAGGAATGGAACAAACTCTCAGGAGAAATAAACTCCTATGCTTGGGGAGAGACCAAATTTCTAGGAGAAATAAACTCCTATGGTCGGGGAGCGACAAAAAACTCAGAATTGTGCCCCAAGCTTCGTGACTTATGGAGGAATTTGCCCCGAAGGATCCTTGGAGAGATTTACCAAATCTCGACGTAACTGCCCCAGATTGGTCGAACCCAAGAGATTCCTCGACTTGATTGCCCCAGATTGATGGAAACTTGAATGGATGCCTCAGTTGACAGAGTCTTCACACAACTTGCCCCTTGGAGTAATCAGCCTTTGGAGTGAATGGCTCATGGAATCGATCAACTTTTCTGCAGTTGTTCATTGTTTGATCTTTCTTGATGTCAAGTGTTTATTCACAAGTAAAAGATATTTGTTTTGAAGATGATAATCCTAATGCAATTCTTATGCTAGCTTCGAAATCAAAGTTATTAAAACAAAGTTGTGACATTCAGTGTTTGAATTATTTGTCATATCGATACCAACATGAATGGTAAGCACACATCTAGGAGTCAGTTTTACATAACTTGCTTTTGAAATAAACCCTGCTTCAATTAGGTCTTTTAAGGGTTGTAACGTGGCCTGGTTCACGGTTTTAAAAAGAAAGGATTTAAGGCTCAAAGTCTAACCTAACCCACCCATTCTTCGTGATGTTCTCCAGTCCTAAATTCAACTTAACCCGATACGAGCGTTCATCCTTTAATAGGAGTTTGAGATGATTGAGGAACCAATGATGCCTTCTAGACATGGCGGTCACTTTACCTTTCGATTTTGGTGTATGATCACACGACTTTGTTCTTTTGACGATGGTCTTTGTTTTGTAATCCTCGTTTTTCGCTTCTGCCTTCTTGTTTCCCTAACTTTTGCCTGGACAAATTCTTTTGAATTTTATTTTGGAGTCCAGCGGGATGCCCTAATTTTTGCCTAAGTCACTTGTTTTCAAGTTGGTGACTTAGCGGGCTCTTTTTTTTTGTATTCACTTCTTTTTTTTTTGAACAAGTCGTGTGATCCTGAATCTCTGATTTGTTGGAGGTAATTGTGACTGCCTCATTCTTTGATTGATGAGGGATTATCATTGTGGTATTTACTTTCCTCAACCTTTTTAAAGACAACCATTGTTGTGTCCTTGGATGCACACTCCTGATGAATTTTGATTGCTCGATCAGATTAATTGAACGCTACCCTGCCCCTGGGTTAAATGTGAGGGTTTTTTCTTTGGTATAGAAAAGGAACTCCTACTTCAAGGCTCAAAGGGGTTAACGAGGGTCTATCTCCCTTATATCTTCAGTGTTTGGGGATTTGAAACAATGCCCGTACATCCTCAGCGGGGTTTTATTCAAAAGCACATGATTAAAGATTTTTGCAATTATTATTTTTCATCATTCTCCTTTTGATATTTTTTTGCTTAAACCAGAGTTTGATATCGATAGACAGAAATATGTGAGTGAACACGAATGGATTGATTTGAAACTAGTATATGCAGTGCATTTTTATTTTTATTAAAAACAAACAAGTTTTACATGGAAGAAACATTTAACAAAACAAGGAAAATTACAAATGAAAATGCAGAAATGAATTGATGATTGCCATTGTTGAGGAGGCTTGACTCCGTCTGGACTTGTTGATCTTGAATACTTTTGGCAGTTCTTTTCAAACACTTCGGATTACCTCAAAAGAAAAACTTCATCAAAGTCACCCAAGAGTTTGTAATTTTTGTCTTACTTTAGGGATTCGAGCAATGCGAGTGATGCAATGCTCAAGATAAGAGTACGTCTTGCTTATCCCTCGTGCGGGAGCCCCAAGCATAGATGTCGGAGAAGTATTCACCATCAAACATGGAGGAACCTTGTATGGCCATCAAACTGAGGAGACTTATTCATGACGAAGAAGACCCAATACACGAATCTTAACCAACTGAAATTCCAACAAACAGGGAAGCAAATGGGCACAAGGCAATAGAATCACATCAATTTGTTTCTCATATTCTTTTTGTCTCTGTTAACAAGCGAAGGCCATTGAGAAGGAAATTCTGAGAAAATGTAACTGAGATATGAAGCAGAACTTTGAGAATGAGAAGCATTGTGTAGAACACTTTTGATTACCCTATGGAAAGAGATTCCGACGAAGTCATCCAGGAATTTGTAATGCTTTTAGGGATTCGAGCAGTGCGAAGGATGCAATGCTCAAGATAAGAGTATGTCTTGCTTATCCCTCGATCGGGAGCCCCATGAACCCTTCAATTTATGTGAAGACCATTTGGAGTGAATGATATTGCTTTGGAGTCAATGAGATCTTGGACTTTACGTTTCAAAATATTACAATCCTCATTTGAATGTCCGGATGCCCCAGAATGGTACTCACACTTTGCATTTAAGTCATATCCTTGAGGAATCGGTGTTGGAGGGGGCTTAGCCTCCCTTAGTTCGACCAAAGATTCATTGAGTAAATGGGAGAGCAGTTGGCTGTAGGTCATAGGAATCGGGTCAATCTTTCTTGGTGGTCTTCTCGGCCTTCGTGGACCTTGTTGTTGGTAATTTTGGTGATAGTTAAGAACATGAACCTGAGGATAGGCAGGGAGTTCTTCTTCTCTATTCTCTGAAATTGCATTTGTTTCACTTTTCTCTTCTTCAGTGAATTCGGAAACAATAGCAATGTCTTGGATTTTACCCATCCTTAAGGCGTTTTCAATTCGTTCTCCTACGACAACCAAACTTGAGAATTCGGAGGAAGCACACCCAATCATCATGTTCAGATAAGGATCTTTCAGAGTATTCATGAACATGTCTACAAGCTCTCGTTCCAAGAGTGGAGGTTGGACTCTGGAAGCTAATTCTCTCCACCTTTGTGCATACTCTTTGAAAGACTCATTAACTTTCTGAGTGAAACTTTGGAGTTGTAGTCTAGTAGGAGCCATATCGCTGTTGTACTTGTAATGCTTGAGAAAAGCCTCTGCTAATTCATCCCATGTGCGGACATGGGTTCGTTCAAGTCGTGTATACCACTCAAGGGATGTCCCACTTAGGCTATCCTGAAAGAAGTGCATGAGAAGCTTATCATTTTCTGCATATGGTGCCATCTTGTTGCAAAATGCCTTGATGTGACTCATCGGACAAGTGGTACCCTTGTATTTCTCAAAACTGGGGACTTTGAACTTAGCGGGAATCTTGATATCGGGCACTAGGCACAAATCAATAGCATTTAAACCGGAGGAGCTTCGACCCTCTAAAGCATTCAACCTTTCTTCTAGGAGATGGAATTTTCTCTCATTTTCCTCGATCGGGAACTTGAAAGCTTCAAGTTCAGAATCGTTCTCATGACGTGAATCCTCCTTGTTATGAATTTCCACAGGCACAGGTTTTGACCCCCCATTAGCAACAGTGGTCGGAATACCATTAGCCAACTTAGCAACACTTTGTCTGAGCTCTTCTTGTCCCTGAATAACAACATGGAGAGTCTCCAAGAGTTGGGTCATCCTCTCCCCCATAGTATCCATGTCCTTACGAAGTTCAACCTGATTTTGTTCAAGACGGTCCATAATTCTCTTTTGTTTAATCCTTGTGTGATACAGATGTAGGGAAGTCAAATTTGTTGATGAAGCAGAAATCTGGATTGAAAAAGACCCCAATAAGCTTCTGATAGAACTATGAAATGCATGATAATATGAATGCAATGTTTCATTTATGAGAGATCCTAAAGTCTTTTCACAATCTTTCATTTTCTTTCTTTTTTATCTCTTTTTGGAATCAAGGCTTCTTTTTTGGTATAGAGTATCTTTTCTTTTCTTTTTTCCTTTTCTATTTCCTTTTTCTTTTTCTCCTTCTTTTTTGGGAATAGACTTTAGGATCTTTCATAAATGGAGTGGATAAAACAATGATGTTATGCAATGCAGAGACATGGGATCAAGGTCCATATAATCTTAGTAACCACTGTACAATCCTCTGAATAACTTATACAGGTCAAATGTCACAGGATCAAAGGTCCGACACCTTTTTGAATACCAGGAAAACCAATAGTCACCAACAGAACAGAATAGTCACCAACGGTACCTGTCATGTATATCCCACCCCACTCACAGGTGAATCTAGGTCAAGGTAGGTCAATGGCTTCCAGCGTTATCAGTTCTCCTGAGACACCATCATTGTCGCAAATACATGCCAACAACGGTATCTCATTTGAACCTCGACTGGTCGTGGGTCTCATGATCGCAATCAACAGAACCTGACATTCTGTTGGCGTCATGACTATCCACTCTGTCCTAGGTATCCTATGTGTCACTCTGGCCTGGGTATTGGGCCTTTTACCTCATAGAACATCCCACCCAACCTGCAAGCAGTGAAAATATATGGTCCCGAAGGGGATCCCAATCCAGTCCAGATGCATGCGGAAAATAAACATGATATGCAAGCGGGAAAGTAAACAGGACATGCGAAACATAAAATAAATACATAAAATAAATAAAGGCACGTATAGACAAAACATAGCACACCCAGTAAATAAACAAACAAACGGATAGGCTAGGATCGACTCACTAAGGATGGACCAGCACAGGTCTAGCTACATCCCCAGCAGAGTCGCCAGCTGTCGCACGCTCGCGAAAAAATGAACAGAGTCGCCACCAATATATTTATCCCATAAGGGAAAGGAATATCAGAAAACCTAGCAAAGGAAGGAACAAGGTCTTGCGACCATAGAATCAAGGTACGGGAGTCGGTTACGCGAGGGGAAGGTATTAGCACCCCTCACGCCCATCGTATTCGATGGTATCCACCTATGTTTGTTTCTATCTAAAGGGTGTGTACTATGTCTATGTCTAAATGCGAATGAATGCAAAATGTAGGGAAAATAAAGAATTGTACTCGCACGGGCCCTACCCCGCTGCCTACGTATCCTTTTCAGGAATCAGAGTTACCGTAGCTCGGCTAAAGATTTTCTGCTTGTTTTGTGTTTTTTAATCGGGCGGAGTCAACGTTCGCGCTCTTGCATAAGGGACGACCTACGATGCGTACGAGCGGAAATGACATTGCCCTTAGGTGCCAACGCGGCAAAAGAAAAAGAAATGATTGGTTTGTGTCTTTTAGGGTAGATGAGTGGTGAACAGTTCCCAATACCGGGCCACTCACCACTTTCTCTACTTTGCTTTAGTCTGAACCATTGTTAGGTGTCTTAAATGCGTTTTTTGATTGTGTATTTTTTAAGGGAATTTACTTTGCGATCCGAATCACATAAAATATATAATGATCGAGAAGCAGATTAGGGAATGAATCCCACTCACTTCCATCCTATTATGTAATGTTTGAGAAACAGATTAGAGAATGAATCTCACTCATTTCTCTCCCATTAGTTAATGTTTGAGAAACAGATTAGGGAATGAATCCCACTCGTTTCTCTCCCATTAAGTAGTGACCGAGAAACAGATTAGGGAATGAATCCCACTCATTTCTATGCCACTAAGTGATTGAGAAATGGATTAGGGAATGGATCCCACTCATTTCTCTATCACTTTCTTAATGTGATTCGGATCTTCCTTTTATTAGTGTTTTAAAGAGTTGAAAAAGAAAAAGAATGCAATAGGGAACTATATCTAAATTCTAGTCTAAGTTGTCTATACAAGTCTAAATCCTAATGTTAACATGGGATAGATTCTAAAGGGAGCATTAAAACGGTATTAACAAAGTAGGCCAAAAATATGGCCAAAAACAAGTAACAAAATCACACGACAATTACACAAAAATGACATGGAAATAGTACAAAAGCAATTCAAGCATTAGTGCAAAATTAAACTAAAAAAATACTACTATTTTTTATGGGTTTTTGCATGAAGGAGAATTGAAAGGATTAATGTCAAAATTAACCTAAAATCTACTATTTTTATGAGTTTTTTATTGTCAACAAGGGAAATCTAATTCAAGTCTAAATTGTACTAAAAATCTATTACCTAAAACTAACATCTTTATGTCATTTTTTTATGGGAAAATTCTAAAGACTAAAAATTCCCTAAAACCTAATTAGAACTAGCAAATTTTATGGTTTTATGTGTCAACAATTACCTAAAAAAATAGGGAAGATCTATGTGAAAAAAGACTAAGTTCTAGCATGAATTAATGGGCTCAGGGGGTGTTAATATGTGAGATCAGGGGTGTAAGTAGATCCAGGCGCAGGGCCCAGGGGATATTTTTTGTTCATCATTTTCAGTACCAAAAGATAGAGGTGCGATGGGCCTAAGGGGTGAGCAACAGCAATTTCGTGTGAGGTCTACGCCTTGATCCATTATCCCATTTAGATTTTTATTAGTTTTAATAAAAAATAAAAATAAATTACATAATTAAAAATAAAAAACTAAAGAATGAGGAAAAGGGATTAGGGTTCAGAACCTTGTGGCTATTGAACTTCCAAGCGTTCTTCTTCTCATCCGCGAACGGCGCGCATCATCTCCTTCTCCGGCGACACTTGACGGCGCGTTCCTCTTCCAACTGCCGTCGACCGTTCTCGTCTCTCACTCTTCCTCTTCTCCCTGTCTTCTCTGAGCTTCGATTCAATCTCGATTTCGCTCACCTCTCTTCTTCTTCTCCGTTTCGAATCAATTACAGTTCCCTCTCTGATGCTTCCCCGACGCTCTCTTTCTCTTGTGATTTGTCGATTGAAATTGCTTGCAGACTGTTGACGATTATTGAAGCAGGCTATGATGAAAATCAAAGAGGCGAAGGGAATTGATGAAGCACGAATCAGGTGAATCCGATCGGAGGGAGTTTGTTGCCTTCTGTTACGATTGAATGAATAGCGGTGAGTTTCTTTTTCTTTTCGTGCTGCGATTTTTGCTTTATTGTTATCAACTTCCTCTTCTGCGAATTTGAATGTGATCTTCGTTACATTGATGCAGGAAGATTGAAGAGTTTCTTGAAATTTTTGAAGGTTGATGATGAATGTGAAGAAGCTCAGATCCTGGTTATGATTCTGCGATACAGTTGAAGGTCATGGAGATGGTGAATTCAGCAGATTGGAGGAGATGACGTTTGTGAAGAGTGGAAGAAGATGTTTGATGAAGAGGTGGTGTGTGATGAATGGAAGCAGAGTGAAGGCGTGGGTGATGATGAATGAAGAAATGAAGAATGGTTAATGTGAAGATTGAAGCTGTGAAGAAGTGAAGAAGAACAAAAATGGTAAAACAATTCTGATTTATAGAGGTGAGTTTTATTCTGATTTTCTGTTATCTCTCACCACTCTGCTTCCTTTTTTCTATTCTCTGAATTTCTGTTAGTTTTCAGTTAGGAATCGGTTGCATTCTGTTAGAGCTGTTAGGAAAGTTAGAAGCTGATTCTGTTAGCATTTGGTTGGAATTCAGTTACATTCTGTTAGGTTTCTGTTGGAAGGAAGTTATGAATGGGATGGTTAGTTAGAGACTGTTTTTCTGTTAGGGATGTTTCAGTTATAGAAGTTAGGTTTGTGACTGAAAGTTGGTTAGACTGTTAGCTTGGATGTGAAACTTGAATGTTGGAAGGAGAAGAATTTGTTATATTTTCTGCTAAATGAAATTTGGTCTGCTGTAATGTCTTGATTCTTTGTAACAATTAGTGGAACTGATAGTGCAATTACATAGGGTGGAGGCTAGTTCTAAGTTGAAAGGAAAGGTATGAAAAGGTTAGTGTGTTTAATTGGACTGTTGATGACAATTTGTTATAGGTGGTAGTTAGGTATATTTATGCAGGCTTCTGGTACATAGTTCACAGAATCATGGATGCCATGGGTGAAATAAAGAAGAAATAGGGAATGGCTATGCAGTGTACGAATCGTGTATGTATGGCTGAATTAAATGAATGCGTTTTTGAACTTATTTCTGATTGTATGGGCCTTTTTTCTTTGTTTGCAGGGATGTGTTTGAGGTGCTGCAAGTCTGTGAACGTTTGATGGCAGCTCCGGTTTTATTTTGCGGGTTTTGAGGGGTAAGCTGGCTTTATTTTCTGGATTTATTCTAACAGTCTGAATAGTTTTGGTGGTGTGTTTGGATGCAGGGCAGGTTTGGCTTGAATTAAAGCATGGATCAAATGAAGGCGATATGGAGCACGGTCATGAGCTGAAAATGCTTTGAAGATTAGCTTAGGAATAGAATTCTAGGAATGAGATTCCATGTATTTTCTGTGTAAAATAACGGACTTTGTAATGGGTGTTTGGTTCCTTTGAAATCGGTGATGATTTGAGTTATGGAAAGTTGAATGTGATTGGGTGAATGGTGAAACTTTAAATGAATTTTGTAATGGTTTTTTTTGTAATTGATTGGATTGGGATATGATATGGTGATTTTGGGTATATGATGACGGATGATGGGAACTTTCGTAGACTTGTAATGAATCTCGAAAGAAGTTTGTAACTAGAATTCATTGAAATAAAAGCCTTGTTGGAAATCTTGAATGAACTTTGTTCGAATCTTGTAGATGAACTTGGACACATAAATGTTGAACTTGCGCTTATAGAATGATCTTGGATAGAAAGACTAACTATGCTTGAATAGATGTCTTGAAACCATACTATTATGAACTTTAACCAAAGCAACTTCTACTAGACCTTTAGTTCATATGCTCCAATTACAAGCAACCTTTTTCCTTACGAGTGGCGGACACTTTGAAGAAGTAAGCGCGCTTGAACCCCAAAGGTTCCATAAGATCAGAATCTTATTGTAACTTAGTCATGCACGATTTCAACCACGAGTCTTGAATTGGCAAAGTTTCTTTCAAAAGATGACCCTATCAATGCCTTGAGGAAACCACAGATGAATATTAAGAAGAGATGATCAATGTGGCCATGAAAACAAACCTCGCACCTTCGTTGAAGTAGCCTCACGCATATACATAGAAATCCCAACTCATGGTTGATAATTCCTAAAGAAGCACCTCAATTGGAGCGTAACAGTTAGGAAACCATAGTTTTTGTCACCCATATGGAAATAAACCCTGATCCCACGCCTTACTGTTTGAAGCGCCAGAAGAACCATGTTTTCAATTGCCATGCACGCCTCAATCTCATTATGAAACCCTAAGCTTCCGAAATCCTTGATCCCATGCCCAATTTATTGATTAATGATGCATGATGTGTCAATGACCTAATGGAAAAATGCAGATGAATGCAAAACGTAAGCCAGATAGAAGTAAATTAGGGGTAGGACAAATTTGGGGTATGACATATGAGACACAAGCAAGAAGTTGTCATTAAAGGGTTGGATGATGGTTAGTATGAAGGTCTTCTAGACATTGATAAACCAATAGTGGTTCAAAATAAAATTCTAAAGAATAGTGAGTATGGCATAATTGGATTTCCTTCTCACAACTCTAGAGTTTTGATACATCAAATACTTGATGTTATGCTTGGTGAAGCTGGAATTAGTGTTACTCTTAGTGTAAAGAATTCCTAGCATAGGTTGTATAGCAAAAGATATGTATCAGACATTTCTATCCATAATATTCCACAAATTGATGAGTCTGATCTAGCTACTGGTGGAAATGCCATTGATGTCCCACTCTTGGATTTTGGTAAGGAGACCTAGGAAACCAATCTGGGAAATCAGTATGATGATAAAGATGTGCCAGGCATCCTGTCTGACATGTTGACAAAATATCAAATGAATGAGGAAAATGACGATCATGTCCATGAAGATGTGATAAGTAAGATTGAAAGCTTACTTCTAATTTGTGATATTAATATCAAAGAGTATGGATTGGTTACCAAAGGCACATAATCTATTGATGATATGACTCCACATAATGATTACGAGTTTGTATGAGTGGCCTTGATATAGCGCAAGTTGTTATTGACAATTCAGGAAATATTATTATGCCTTTTGCTGACGAAGATGGGAATGTTTGTGATGTAGAAACTTTTGATCGTATTATCCATCATAGAGCCTTTAAATTGATTCCAAGATTATCATGTATTATGAAGATTGGTACTTATCAGAAGGATGTGGAAAGTGCCTCCCTTAATATGTACTTAAAGGTGGAAGTCAATCAAGTTTCTAGTAAGCACGTCATTGACAAGGATTGTGTCATCAAGAAGGATGACCTTGTGGAAGTAATGATGAATGCTAGTACTGATATTAACTGCATGGAGAATGTCAAATTGGAAGACAAAGAGAACATGACGATAATTCACATTTATATTGAAGACAACATGATGTATAGGATGTCAATGAAGATGTTAGAGCATTTTGTTCAACAAATGTTATCTGACTATGAGTTAAGCATGATAAAAGAGGTTAGTTATTCTGCTGATTCTCGAGGGAAGTAATCGAAGGACTTGTTCTTTGATTTCCAAGGTATGAATGCCGAAAGTAGTTGCACTCAGTTGTTATGGAAAAATCATGTGCTCAAAGACGTGACCAAAGATAGTAATGAAAATTTCAACCAGGATGTGTTAGACAACATGTGTGATATGTTAGAAACTGAATTTCCAATTCTGAGGAAGAATGAGAAAGCTTCCCTTGTCAACTCTGGAATGAATAGAAGACTTGTTCAAACATGTGAATCTGAGAGAGGTGCTGAAATCAATGCCTATAACATTGTGTCCACCTTAAGGATAACAGTTTGAGGGAAGAAAATTCATGTGGATGTCACCTCTACTCATATGGATAAATTCCATTTGAAAACAAGTATTCATAAGTGGAAGTGTGTTCTTCAAAGAAGGATTACAACTTAAAAAGAGATGAGTGAAAAAACTCTTAATTGCAAATAAATCATGAAAGTTGGTGAGCTAATGAAGACTATTACCGATGATGGTCCTAGTTATGAAAAGTTGGAGAATGAGATGAGTAAGGTGTATGATAGATAAAATTACATAAAATTTTCACCTTTAACTCTTAGTTGATTGGGTAGAAGCCAGGTTCCCTCTTTTGTTAAGATTGTGACCAAGGAAAAAGGAACTAAGGAAGAAGAAGAAACTGCATAAGAGTTTTTGAAACACTAGTGTATAATGGAGATTCATTGTAATGGCCAATTGTTGAAGATAATGTTGTGTACTAGAGCATGTTATCCTAGGTTGATGAAAGAGATTGAGGTTAAGTTCCTCCTAGTTTGCTGAGAATCAGGTACAAGCTAAATGTTGGAAAGAAAGCCTTAGACATTACGTCTAACATCTGTGTACTAATTGATGAATATGAGTTTTGTGTCAATATGTTGGAGATGGTTTAATTCATTTTGGTGTAGCTGCCATAACTTCTTTGAATAAGGTAGTATTTTATAACCACTGACTGTTCTGACTGTGTGATGTGGAGCTGATTCACGATGCTGACTCTGGTGTGAATGGTTCTACTTGGTGTATTGGATACTAATTATTCTGATCTTATGTGTGTTGATATGTGTGTTAGTAATATTATATTGGTCTTGACCTGACTACTAACTGATGTGTGTTCATGCATGACTAGCTCATCTTGAATGATTGCATGAGTGACTTTATAATTGCATGACTATTTGCCATGGATCATTGACTGGTGTGTAGAAACCATTGAATATTCTGACCTTGCTATTGATTTGTGCTACTACTCTGGCTACTGTTATGGATTCTGAAACTTGTTGTTCTTTCCTTGCCTTTGCCAAATTGTGTTAAAAAAGGGGAGTAATGGAATGTGGGACAAGATACAAGATGTTCTAGATGTTCCAACATGTTAGAGTTATCTTTTGATGTATAACAATCACCTTGCTCATGTGCTACTTCTGTTGCTGTTATTTTCTTTGTTGATTCCATTGGGTATTATGGTGTGCTACATGTGCAACTTAATGAAGATCACATCTTGTAATTGTTTTAGCCAAAATTTTCCAAAAAGGGGGATTTTAGTTCCTTTTGGTTGGCTGCATTAGGTAAAACAACATTAGTACAAGTTGTATTTTAGATAACATGTGGAACAATATGGTTCAACATGTTTTCCAGTAATTGAGTGTGTATTTCTTTGATTGTGGAATATAGTTGTCCAGCTAAAGTGCTTGATAGAACTAGTTAATCAAGAGTTTATAAGGTGTAGCTAAAGTGCTTGACAGAACTAGTTAAGTAGAAAAGCTCAACATGTGATCGTGTATCATCTTGGCATAAGGTTTGAGTTATGAGTATCTTCAGAGACTTCCTTCAAAAGAGATGTGGTATTGACTTCTTCAAAAGAATCACAAGATTGTTTATGATGAGAAGTTTGTGTTTTAATCTAAAGTCAATTTGGGTGTGATTTTGTCAAAGAAGATTTGACTAGATGTACCTTGAAGGAAAATTTGGTCCGAGAACTACTATACAAAGAAAACAAATACGAAGAAAGTTAACTTGGATGATTTGATGGAACATGTGGCACATGATGTTCCAACATGTTTGCTGCAACATCTGGTCTCTTACAATAGACAAATGTTATTATAGTTTTGATTCTAACTTATTCTATCCAAATTTCACTCTACAAAGAAGTACAAAAAAGATCTAAAGATTCATGCTAAAGAGTTAATTTGGATGTACTGGTGCAACATGTTGAACACAATGCTTCAACATGTGTGTAGTGCAACATCTGACCTTAATATCAGGCCATATGGATGTTTCTTAGTGTGCAATTTCTGATTGGGATTTAATCAAATTTTTTGCAGTTATTTTAGAAATGTTTGTTTAATTTGTTTGACAATTGGGGTTATTCAAATCAAATTTATATGAAGATCTAGATTTAAATTTAAAATATTACAAATCATATCTTTTTTTTAGACAATTATGGAGAAGATCATATCCAACATAATCAACTATTTTCTTGACTAAATCAAATAAGAAATTCAAAGGAGAAAATCCCATAATTGCATTGCTATATAAGGAGACTCAAACCTCACATTTGGGGTGTGCAAGTATTGAAGAATCTGTATGTAAGGGTTTATACTTTGAGTATCTGTTTGAGTTATTTGTGTGCACCACTCTAACGCCTCCTTTCATATCTTAAGGCATAAAGTTTGGTTTGATAGTTGATTTGTAAAAATTTGTCCTAAGACACTAAGTCTATAAGCTTAGGAACAAAGTGTTTCTTGTATTCCACGTTAATGCCCCTATAAGGATTAGTGTTAAATATTTGTGTATACCACTCTATGTTTCAGTAATTTCTCATAATTATTAGTCTGTCTTAGTTGATCTGTAACATTCAATATTCAATAGTGTTGTTATTGAAGTTGATCACTTGAAATTAGTGATAGAGAGAAAGTGAAAGGGGTTCTCATATTTAGGGGGAGACTATAACAAAGTTTCACAGGTAGTATTAGGGAAGTGTCCTTGAATTGGGAGAATTTAAAGTAAGTCCACTTGTCCTTCTGACTATTGGAGTTAAATAGTTCTACAAGGAGTCCTAAATAAAAAGTCACTAGGATTAGGAAGAGGCATTGAACGACACATGGTTGTCATTCCTATAAGACTAATTGTACTAATTCGTAGTAGTGATTTTCCTTTCTTGGATAGAGTGCCCTCTAGACGTAGGTGTTGTTTACATCGAAGTGGGTTACCAATCTCTGGTGTTCTTTACGTTCCTTTTTAACTTTATCATCTATTATAAACTAAGATATTATTCATTACTGTCAAAGTGGTTTATTACGTTGGACCAGTTGCCACAACATCGTGTCTAACATCTGTCACCTCTAGAACAAAATTTCCTTAACCACTTCAAATAGTTTAATTCTTTTACTGTTACCCATAAGAGATGCGTTGTCATCATAAAAAGGGGGAGAATATGGATTTGTGTACTTGCAAGTATAAAGTTGACAATTTCGCAAAAGATCATCTCCAATGTTTTGATGACGACAATGATAATTAAAGTTGATGGCAATAGCTTTCAACCTTGATGACAATGACCTGACCAAATAAACATCTTATGCCTCATCAACAAAAATATACTCAAGATTAAAGTGCTTATATGATCAAGAATAATCCAACTATGAATCTTGAAAACCTTAAATAAAGTGTGAAAGTTCCCCAGATCGTATCGGTCTGTATGTCTTTTTGAGTGACTCGAGTTTTATCAAAGTAAGGAATAACTTTTAAAGTACTAAGGCAACTCTCTCTCACATACACACACACCTTAAAAATCTTTTTTAAAATGTTTTTATCATGGATCAAACCAAGTGATTGAACTTGTTCAATCAATTTCCAAAGCTTTTTTGAACTACTCAATCAATTCGATACTTAAGCCAATCGATTGGCAAAACTATTTCTTCCAGCCAATAGATTGGAACATTATGTCAATCGATTGGAGAATGGTTAATCGATTAATAAAGAACTTATGACAATACATTAATGACTTACAAAGACTCTATATCCAATATTTCCATTTTGAGATTACTAATCGATTAAAAATGAGTTGGCCAATCAATTGGCTCATTAATTTTGCCCATGTATTATTTCTATATTTGGGTTCTCCAACTACTACATGAAGAAGGCTCGCCTCCACTTCATTTCACACCACTTTCCAACGTTTTATATTTTTTATGGTATTTATTCTTTCTCTCTCTACATAAAACATTTCTTTCACTCGATATTGCCTTAGTGCTTGTAAGTGAAGCTTTGCTTGCGAAGAAGAAAATTTGTAAGTGGTTATTTTGTTTGTTTATATCTTAAGAGTGCGATACTTCTAAGAGGATTGAGTTTGGTTCGTGAGATTAACCAATCTTAAAATCTATGTTATGGTTTATTGAGCTTTGTTGGAAAAAGTTATGCTATTGATTGTTGAGATCATCCTGAAAGTCTAAGGAGGTTCTAACTTAATTTGTGGTAAAAGCTAGTTGTGATTGATAATAAGTATGTTATAATCTTAAGATAAACTTGTATAAAGGTATATGGGCATAACCTTCAAAATCTCAAAGTTTATATTCAAACTCTCAAGAAGACCTCTTGGGAACAGGACTATGCCAACATTTAGCCAAACTTGTATAAATCTCTGGTGCAATCTATCTAACCATGTCCTTTTAATTTCTACAATTTACTTTAAGTGTTTTATATCCTCTACAACTTACTCAACCAAAATTACAAATATGATCTTAATCGAGAAATATGTAAAACTAATCACGAATTTTAAATATCATAATTCACCCTTATCTCGTGCTTGAAGTCACTTATCCAACAATGAACATTGTCTTCCAATGGTTGGTTTTGGCTATGCAAACTGTCCATAACAACACACATTTGTGATATGACTTCATGGTCATCATCACAGTTGTTGCTTGTAACGCCCCAACTTGCTTTTGGAATGATTGACTAACCCCACAAATCAACACGAGTCTTTTTAGCATGCTTTGACATCACTCACATGCTTTCTGGGAAACTTTCCAGAAGGTTACCCATCCCAATATTGCTCCTAGTCAAGCACATTTAACTGTGGAGTTCTTATGGAACGGACTATCGAAAAGAAGATGCATCTACAATATACGCTTCTGTAGATGTATCTACGGAAGAAATCAATTTTTTTTAAAATATGAAGTGTTTTCGGATGTGCATCTATGCAAGCAGGGGTAAAATTGAAATTTTGGGTGGTATAAAGTTGGTTGAGAAATGGTCAAATTTTATTGATAGATGATGAGTAGGAATCCAATAATTCATTCAATATATGTCGAATTTAGAGGTAAAAAAAACATGTGTTAACTTTCTATTATTAAATAGGGCATTGTCGCGGAGGGCTCGTTCACTTTCACTACTGAATCAGTTTCTTTCCATCACCTGTGTTTCCAATTTTTCTTCTTCTCAATCTCTACAAAGGTAAACCAAACTCATATTCCTGTATTTCCTCTATTCATGTACACTTCCATTCTATTGTTCAAGAAAGAACTATAGAACTTCATTTGCTATTAGGGTTTCGACGTACGAATTCATGTCATAAACCCTATAATTAACAATTTCGATGTATTGTCCAATGAGTAACAATTTGGATTCCTGAATGCAGGTTAGGTGTTTGTTAATATGGAGGAAGGAGATAACATTCTTGATGTTATATACGATGAGGATAATTTAGATGATGATGATGTTGACATGGTTGATGTTGAAGAAGGAGAGTTGGTGGAACCGGATTCGATAAATGTTGTGGGACAAAGTGGTGCTGGAGATGTCATTGAAGCAAAAAAAGAATCTCATGGTGAGAACTCAAAGTGTGGAGCTAGCAAGAAGAAGAGGAAGAGGAACAAGAAAAAGAGAAAGGGTTTGGGATCTAAAGTCATGAGTATAGACAGGTTTAACATTCTTCTACATTCACTCAATTTGGGTTTTTAAGTGTAGTTTACTGTCACAAATTTTTATTATTTGCAAATGAGATTCAAATAATAACAGTGAAACCGCCAAAGACAATGTTTCAATACATTTTCATAATCCATTCCTGTTAAATTTTTATTATTTTTGTTTTGCAGACTCCTGAGCACCATATCATGACTCGTGAATAATTATAACATTTAATTTTGACCCCTTCACTATCCATGTCTACTGATTTTCTTGTCTCCACTCGCCCTGTCCAACACTACCGTGTCATTTAATTTTGTTTCTAATGGTGTCCCCTAGTCTGACTTTGACCAAGAGAAGATTATGATTTTAACATTCACCACTAGTTATTCCATAGGGTAAATTCTCTTTCAGAGTACAAGTCTAAACTTGTTGAACTCTTTTAAAGCATAAAGAATGTCGAGATGCTTGAGGCATATATGTTTAGACTTTAGGGAAGAATAGCAACATCACTAACAGGAAAGGTTTAGTTTTCGAACAAACGAATCCCGACCGAGTGCTTGATGTGGAGTACCCAGCTCCATAATTTGGAAACTGAAGTTGAAATTAGACTTGAGCAAAGTAATTTAGGTGGTAAATTAACAAAAGAAGTTATTATTAAATATTTGTATGGTATTGGAGAATTAGGGGTTTTTAGATCCATAAAAAACATTAAGCGGGTAATTCTTTGAAGTTCGGGGTAAAGTGCACGTGACAGAATTTTTAAGGGAATACATTGTATTTTAGCCTTCTTTTTATGTTTGGTTGATTTGAATTACGGAACTACTTAGATTTAATCCAAGCTTAGTATTGTGCTCATTTATCGGTCTAGCCTCAAAAACATAATCGAGGGCTTAATAAACTCATTTGCCTGTGTGACCCAACAAAATTTCGAATTCGATTCTATTATTATTTAAGGGTTTTACATTTTTCTATTCCTTTTTATTTAGTCTAAAATTGCAGCAGTTTCCCACCCTTTGTTTTCCTAACTTCACTTAGTGTTGTGTTCATTTATCGGTCTAGCCTCAAAAACCTAATTGATGGCTTAATAAACTCATTTTCTTGTGCAACCAAGCAGAATTTCGAATTCTATTCAATTATTAAGTGTTTAAGGGTTTTACATTTAAGTATTTAAGTATTCCTTTTTTATTTAGTCTAAAATTGTAGCAGTTTCCCGTTCTTTGTTTTCCTAACCTCCCCTACCTTGAAGCGAATTGAATGTGGATCATTGCCTTGTTTTGTACATAAAGGAAAATATATAGCGGTATTCTAACAAATTATGTGTTTTTCAGATTTGTGTCAGATATCTGTTATCGTCTGAAAGAGAAAAAGTCATATATGGTATACACTGCTGCAGGTTGTCTTGGAATCTCTGCATTGAGTGATATAGTCAAAGAGGTATTGAAACCCTTTTATGCACTCAGTTTTAGTTTATTAAGCAAGCTTATATCATTCTTTACTTCATCTTTAAGAATTTCTGTGAAATACCATTGTCACTTGTAATTTGGAAAACAATTCTTAAGATTCCCCTAAGTATCTACAACAACAACCAAACCTTATCCCACTAAGTAGGGTCGGCTACATGATCAAATTACGCCATAATGTTCTATCCAAGACCATGTTTCTATCAAATTCATTCATTTGAAGTTCTATCAGATGACCAAAGCAATGTTGGTCTGGCCATACTGTTTGGTACCTAGTATTTGTCTATTTGGAAAATATTATTTCAATGCAGCATGTACTGATCCAACCATCTTGTTTTTCTTTCATCAAGAGTTGTTTGAAGGATTTCCTTATTGTTGCTATTTGCATCCTCTCATCACTTTTTTTCTTATCCGTGCATCTTGTCTTTGTTTCCACTCATTTTCTCTGTTCTTCTTAATTGAATTAGTAATTCTAAATCCTTTCCTTTCTTCTAATTATATGAAATTTTCTGTTGCCAAAATTGATTGTCAATGGTGTTAGTTTGACCAGATAACTGAGATATGGTTCTCTGCACCGTTTACAGTTGTTAGAGTCATCTTTATTTTCTGGTGTGCATTGTGTTGGCCACTTAGAACCCATTATGTGATGGTTTCCACAACCTTTGTTTTAATTTTACAAATTTATCAAATTCACACGGTCCTTACTCCTATGGCAACTTTGGAATATTTCTAACCCTGGCTTCACTCACTTATTCAATGGCCACTCATTTAATCTCCTGCTGGAATGTTCGTTGTATTTCTTTGAAGTAAATTATTCTTTTTGTGGTTTATTTCCCTCTCTTTAATGGGAATGTGGCTATGGTTTGGAGAAGATATAATTTGCCTGCCTGCTAAATGAAAGGTGAGAGTTAAGGTTATACTCTTTGGACAAGTCTTGACTTGAGCCAGTTATGCTTATCCACTCTTTAAGTGCCCTACAGCCATTCTTAATTTCTGATGCGTGTAATTTTGTCCCTAACCTTGCAGATTTTTCTTCCAGATGCTAGTTTGCCCCTTCCAATCCTCTGCTTGATCTTTGGTGTTCCTGGCTGAATCACTTTATTATTTACAAATTATGAAGGTTGATGTTCACATTTGTTACTTCATTTTTTCAGGCCCTGTTCATACATAGGGAATGCTTTTCACTTTTAACCCCATAGCCATAATTGATTTTCTAAGCTTGTGTTTGTTGGGCTGGTGAAGGGGAAAGTAATGACTATTGAGTTGTTGATGTAGTCATTTTTGCCCACTTCAATGTAGCAACCAACATTTTCAAAGCTGAAATTGGATCTCTCTTCTTAATCTAAAGGACATATTGTTGATTATCTCAATGATATTTTACTTAAGAAATGATCTTTTCTTTTTGACATTGTACCATTCTTTTTTTAATTAACTTACATTGTTGAATAGCTAGAAATAAAGAAACTATGGGACTACTATGATTTTCCTTTAAAGATCTTAAGCATTTTCAAAATGACTGGGCAGACCAGTGTATAGTTTACATGTTTATTTGGCTTTATCGTCAAACCTACATGTGGAATAGTCTTACTTAAAGTTGTATATAACCTTGCATCTAGTTTTTTTAGATGGAAGCCATTGACTTTTGGTCATCTGCTTCCTGGAATCTGTATCTTTCTTCTGTGCCAAGATTTCTGAATCTAAACTAGCATTATCAAGCAGTGGGAACTGGGGGTATCATTGGCTTTGCCGATTTGGACATTTTAACCAATAAAAATATCAATTCCACTCTGTTTTTCTCTTTCTATTTGATGTAGTGACTTTGACATTGTGCATTCAATATACGTTGCATGGAATCGGTGCTTAGTATCCACCATCTCTATATTATGTACACGTTAGGTTTGCTTACTTAAGTTTCAGAATGAAAGGACTTGTCTTTATTATTAATTTTGTTAAAATCTAATATGCTCTAGTTGATACATTGTAAATTTGTATGGGGAGTTTGCAGGTGGATGCAATACAAACCTGCGGAGGCCAAAAGACTGCTGATGGTAGACGATTCCGGACTGGGGGTGGCATATTGTGGAACATCATAAAAGTTCGGGAACCAAATGCCTACAAAGAGATAATGAAAAAAGCAAAAGAATTTGAGGTATGTGTAATCTTCGTACTTTTTGGTGGGCGGGAACCTAGGACTTTATCTTGGCTCGTTACAATGTGGTCATTGACACCTAAAGTCGAGACTCACAAAAATAAGATTGATATTGTGCCATCTGCCATGTTTGTAGTAACTAGCCAGTAGGGGTTCTTTTTCATTTTTTTATCCAAACAAATTAAGGTTTTTCTTTGTTTTAAATGATTGCGCTGCTTTTAATTAGTTAGGTCTACGTGTTTTTGCTCTTGAATAATGTTATCAAGACTCTTCCAATTGTTAACTGCAGAAGCAATTCAGGCAGCCAATTTTTAAGCAACTTAATGTGCCAAAGCAAGAGGATTCTTCTCAAGGAGTGACCTTTTCATTTGCTGGCAGTGATCAGGGAAATGTTTCCAACAGTACATTTCATGCATCAGAAACACAAAATCAACATGAACCAGTTACTTCCAAAGAAAAGTCTATATCTGTTCATGATAGGTTAAGGATACCTGTTTCCTACGACGATGATCTGCTTGGAGAGAATCCAGTCGATCATGCAACCTGACTCTAGAAAGAAAATGGTCTTCGTCACTAGACAAACTGTTCTCCCTTTTAGATGGAGTTTTACTGATGCATTTCTTTCATCTCCCTAGGCCAAAGACTGCACTGTTCTTTCCTTTGTTCCTTTTTGCTCTCCCACCTTTTCATTTCCTTGTTTTTTTTATTTACTGTCAGATGTTTCTTTAGGACTAGGGCAAACATACAAAAAATGGAAGAAGAGGGGTATAGTGGTGGGTGTATTGTGGTTACAGTTAACCAACACGCGGTTCATTTGGTTTTGCTTTAACATGATAGATGAAGTGCTGCACATGTCTAAAATGGATATGGATTTATGTGTTGATGACTGAACTTAATACCTTTCTGAAATTTATAAAAAAGAAAGTTTCTTGCAAGAGTTTTTGGGTATTCACCATCACAATCATGAGTTTGATATTCTTTTCCTCAAAATTGTTTCGCCCTACTGAATGCATCAATTCTCATGCATTTTAATTATTGTTCTAATCACGCATCAATTCGTGCGTAATAATTAATGGAATGTTCACAGGATTTGAATTTGATACAAAAAATTTATTGTGGAAATTATACTAATAAAAAATGTTTCAGAGTAACTTTTGCAAATTAAACAATAAACCTCTATTCTTTTTTCAGTCGATTTTGAGCTACGCAGATTCGATATTTTGTGTTCTCATGATTTTTGGAATGACATGTTTGTTTATAATAGGCCATATTACATGTTATTTTTCAGGTTTCTTTTATAAGATAGTATCAGTTAACAACCAAATATCAGAAGTTCCTCCTTTTATGTTCCAAAAATCTCTAGCATCTTATGATAAACTTCCCTTAAATATAATCCACCAAAACATCTCAATTTCAAATGCAGAACTTGAATCTATGATGTGCAACAAATTTGGATAAAAACATCAGTTAACTAACAAACTGACAATCCATACAACCAAGAAACACATAAATTTACAAAACATTACCAGCCCACAAGAGTCAGATATTACTATCTCAAAATCCTTGTACAATTCTAAAAGCCAAACACATTAAAACCATTAACTTATATAGTATGAGAAAACTGTTTAGACACTGTCATTCTCACTGACTGGACCCTGGAACTGGAGCAGTATCTTCAATAGCCATTGGTTCCGCCTGAGGAGCTTTCTTAGTGAGCAATTTAGGGATGTCAACATTATCTTGGATACAACGCTGTTGAGGATGCGACAAAAGAATTAACACATGACGGAAAAGAACCCTAGCTAACCCTTGTCCACTCTCCCAGATATAACCCTCGTATTCAGTAACATGTTCAAGAGTTTCCACTAATGTATCATACACCTCCTGGGGGCAATTGTCAGGTCCGGGTTTGTCATGAAGGTACATGACATCCAAAGTGAATATCTTATGGTTCACAGGCCACTGATGCTGCGGGCGCACGTTTGATCGGCAGTAGAATAAAATCTAGATAGGAATATGAAACAACATATTATGATTCCTGACAAAATTGCAAATTTTTTTAAGACTTCAAAGCAAGCACTCACCACTCTTAAAATGCGACCCTGCACACGGGATTTTCTAGATTCATGAGTAGCAAGTCGAAACAAAGTAGTAAGGTCTGGTTGACTGCTAGATTTAGTAGCTGTAAGCGCTCGCATTGCTGCAATAGTTGACTCAACATCACTGCTAAACTCTTTCTTCAACTGTAACAATGAACAAAAAATATTATGTCAGAGTACATGCTTTGAGCACCCTCCTCCATACATAAAGTTTTTGTAAGATGAAAACATGAATAATCTAACATTGGCAAACACGGAATAATCTGTTCTCAAAACATGAATAGGAAAGATGATGACGACTACCGCCAAAACTGTTTTCCATCAGACAGAAATGGCTACATGGATCAGACAATGATATAATGTTTCAAACAAAGTATTATCGATTGCGGATGACAGACCATGGCAAAAAACTAGAAATCCGCCACAAGACACCACAGCACCACCATCCTTCACAAATGGTCATGGCAGTTGTAAAAAAAAATCCACCATGGCCTATTTGACAACACTGTCCAGAACCATATCTAAATACATACCATTCAATCAAAATCATGTATAATGGTTTGTCACATACCAAACATTCCTTCAATGGAATAATTAAACTGTAATCACACGCATCGGCGCGTCGGACACCAGATACTCCTTTAACTAAATAATTATAATATAATCGCGAATCGGCGTCGTCGGACACCCGACACTCCTTTAAAGGAACAATTATAACGTAATCACAGGTATCGGCGTCATCAAACATCATATAATCTTTTAATGTGTAAACTACAAGTGCTACATTGAACTAGGGCAAACTAAATAAAAGGCTAATAACAATTAGGGTTAGGTCACAAACCCATGAGACAGAACTGGAGAGAGTAGCAAAAGCAAACCGATGCTGAGGATTGATGGTGAGTTTGGCGTTGACAAAGAGAATGATGGCTTGCTTGATGGCATCTAAACGGGTGAGGGGTCTTCCATTAGGTCCAGTAGCACCCTTCATCTCGGCCATGGATTGAGGATCAATATCCACACAGAATAGGATATCTTCATTGTTGATTCGTGAGGGTTGCAGAGTGTACTTGCTGCTGCTGCTTCCAAAACCCTTGTTGCTGCTTTCTCCTTCAATCCCTTCCATTTCTCTTTCTTTCTTTCTTTCTTTCAGGTTCTAACACCGTAATGAGTAAAATAATAAAGTAACCACCCCTTTAAATTACTTGTCTCCTTTTTCTACCTTTCCAAGTCAGACAACGTTGTGTGTTTTCTTTTCTCTGTCCTAACACAACAACTACGGGTCTTCTGTTTTACTATGGATGTCAAAGGAAGGGGACTTTTGTCCCGGATCATGTCCCCACAAATTTTAATTGTTTGATTTTAATCTAACGATTAAAATAATACCGAATGCGTGAATGCGATAAATTGGTGGATTATTAAAATAATAGTATTATTAGTATTAAAAAAATATATTGAATTAATCATATAAATTATATGTTTTATTTGTCGTTTTTTATTTTATTTTAAATTATTTGTTTGTTAAAATATAAAAAATAATTAAGAATGATGAAGTCCACGCAGATGAGGGATGAGTTAAATATGAAGGTGATCTTTAAGAATTTGTTGATATCTCCAAGTTTTGGTCTAATATTGGCACATGCCAACACTCATAAGTTCAAGTCATGAATCATCAATAGTGAGATGTATTTTAAAGGATATACTACATGTCTCTGTTGTGAACTTTTACTTCTCCTTTTATAGCAACGTCCTATGGTTTTGGAGACCTAGAACTTTCTATGTGGAATAACGAGGGACAATTATCATAAGATTAGCTGTTATGTGATTTGAAGTCTTGCTTTAATCATTTCTCTTGATCAAATGTCTTTCTAGAATATATACATCCATGGTCCCGTGATTTTAAACCATTCATGTGGACAATAGCTGAAAACACGACGTCCTCGACTTGACGTCATGGTGATGTTGTTATTATTGAGTGATTAATTTAATGGTCACTTATCTTTTTAGGAGTTTGGGGTTTATTGAGACTATATATTGACTGGATCACAATTTATTTTGGCCTTGTGACTGGAACATAATGCGATATTTCAAACATTACTCATAATAGTGGGAAAACATATACAATATGAGAAAAAGCCATTTATCATTGGGGCCATCTATGGAGGAGGTGCAACAAAGACCGAAGCAAACAAAGGTCAACAGATAAAGTTAAAGGATAATCCAAAAAAGAATCAGCTAGGAGATGAAGAAGGACCATTAGTCAACTCGGAAGAGTCAAAGAGGTGTGACACCCCCTCCAAGTATAAGGATTACCATTTATTTAACACTTATAGAGAACACGCCCTAAAAAATGCATTAAAGCAAATTTCCACAAAGAGGTGGAAATCCCCCAAGAAGGTCCATGAGCACCCCAGATATGGTCATATCCTAGTATTGTTGTTTCCATAAAAGTAACAACTCCAACACAAAAGAATGAATTCAACTGAAGAACGCAATATTATATATAATATGGAGATAAAAAATATCATGATCTGTGTACTGGTAAAAAAAGTACATGTGTGCATGTTCCTCCTGTAAGGGCTGAGAGACTCAAAAGTCTTAGTAGGTTTATAACTCGATATGATGATGAAGGATTTCCCACGATGACGAGAAGTCATCTACAATTGTGTTTTTAGGTGATTCAGGAGACCTGCTCACGTGAGGTGAGAAGCTCTGCTAATGACCGGTGATGCTTGGTAACAAGCGTATACTTAGTGGCGATCATGTTTTGAGGTAATAGTGAACTTTGTGCTCTTTATAGTGTAGAAAATATTTATCACTTGGGGTATGTCCTTTCTCCTTGAGATGTTATGTATTTATAAAGGTCTCTAGGACCTAGGACTTGAGTCACCCTTAATGGCATCAATAGCTCTCTTCCTCCTCGATGGAGTTATTAACGATCATCTATATATCAGGAGTTAGTGGAGACTCCTTTTTTCTTGAATCATATTTCAGGGTTTCCTCTGGCCGGATCATCACCCAGGCGACACGACTCCTGGGTGATGGGCTCTAATTCAGGGCTTCTACAAATATAACGCTACATAGTTCTTCAAACACGAGAAATTTTCTAAGGGCGAAGTGTTTTTAAATTCTTGGAGCGCGCTCTTCGCCATGTCAATACTTTCTCTAAACGAGGATAACCATACTCACTATGTGAGTCCCTCAACTAAAGGTTTATATTTATCATGACCCTCGGTAGATGAGTTAGCTTCCAGATATCCCTTATTAACTACGATGAGGGGCTCCTAGGAAATCTGCTATATGTTCCATCTGTGCAGACAATTGTTGGTATGATTGGACATTGTCTTGGTTAGTCCTATTAACATTTTGTATTAAGGGGGAGAAAATGGTATGCATTTCTCTGGCAAGGACTCCTATCATATCATGGTTACTTGCGTCCATTTGTTTTCGAAAGGCTGCCTCAGTATTTGTAGTTAATGAGGGAATAAAACCTGGATTTTGGATACCCTGTCCTACATTATTCATCCCAGATTCTGAATTCTGTATTGGCGAAGCAGTGGACATATTGGGTTGGGTGAATGTAGTATTGTTTAATCCAGACATAAAGGATGCTGGCATCCCATATGGTTGATCCCTCCAAGGCCTAAAAACTTCAAATCCTATTGGTCTAGGGGTGTACACTTGCCCCTGATTTGTGAAATTTGTCGAGAACAAAGCAGCCTGTGTGTCTTGTGGAATTTCTGTCGTACTCACAAAGGGAGGCGCTGTAGTCGAACTAACTGTTGGTATCGTCCCTGTGGACGTTGGCATAGATGTGTTGGTAGCCACAGGTCCTGTAGATGTAGGCATGGCTTGATATCCAGACATCAAAGTCGAAGAAGTTGCCACGACCGTGCCTGATCCTTGTGGAGGATTCTGTCCTCCTTGATCACTGGTCGAATTGACCATCTTTTATTATACTTTCTCTTGGGTATTGGCTGGTTATCGTTGGTTATCTTTCCACTTCTAAGGTTCATACAACAATGATGAAGACAAATTCACGCACCAAAACCAAATAAGCCTTGACTCAAAAGATTGTAAAAATGATACTAACTTACTCTTTGACACCGTCCCACTGGGCGTGCCAATTTGTTTACCAGTGATTTCTGACAAACAACCGCTAATTCTCCAAAGATATATACTTTGGTAACTTACAGGATCGACTAGATTGATCTTAGGACATGTGTCTCGAGAGCTCGTATCTTTGTGATTTGATTTATGATTGATGATATTTCTGGATTATGAATATTATCAAACCCTTTTGGCTAATTTCTACTTTCAAGAATCTATTAACAATAACTCTAAGTACAACTTAAAGATTAAAGAAATAAATGACGAAACTGTAAGTAAATCGCATGTAAAAGACTTTAACTTAAATTGCAGTAAATAAATGACTCAAATGAATAAACATGTGAATATAAAGAAAACAAAATAATGACTATCGACGTAAATTTAACTTATATTGAATAAGTAAAATAAAGAGTAAATGTGGTGTTCTTCATACACACATTATTTCAGCAAATTCTCTTTTCTTTAACGCTGGTACTTCAAGTAACTTTTGTGAATTTCTGTATATTAATTCGAATGCTCCTTAATCTAAACATTAAGATTTCTATTTATACTAGTTCGACCCTAACGGTCTCTACATAGATTACTGCCACATCCGATATTTCAAACGTCGATTCACTTCAGATGCTTCCACGCGTTCGCCATGCAAAACCGTTCTGTTTGAATTTCAAACTTTCCCGCTTAACGCTTCGACTCTGCTGACGCCGCTGTCGAAGGGTACTTGCAAAGATTATAAAATCTCTTCCATCACATCCTTAGATACAACAAATCTTTTCCTTCAAGGACAAGACTTAAAATAGCTTCATAAAAGCCATTTCTGCTTCATAACATAACATTTTTAAAGTATCATGATCCTTTGGTCGAAATCTCCAGCTAACAATATGAGAGACCGACTCACATGAGGTTAAAGACTTTGTATTATGCTGATTAAGTTATGGTCTATCTATGCCCTCAAAGGGTTATATATTTTTAGAGATCATTAGGCCTAAGATTTAGGAAACCCTAAGAAGTGGTAACTGCTTCCCCTTGACTGTGGAAGGTTGTTAGCTACCTATTTTCTAGGTAGTCATGATATGACTCTTTTTTATACGACTAACGAGGAGATAACGATATTTATACACGCCGTATGTCCTAAAGGCGAGTTTCCAATACTCCGTAAAGATAGATCCCCAACGACGCCTTACTAGGCGAGGACCTTGACATCATCCATATTTAGTACTCTCACAAATATAACACTACAAAGTCAAATTTAAAATAAAAAACCAAACATAACGGAACCAATATAACGAGGAACCAAACAATGCGAAATCAAATAAACAAAATCCAATCACATCAAAGAAATTTGGTGATTCAACAAAATTATTATTTTTTCTGTAATAGAACTCATCATTACAAAATAAACACATGCTCGGATTTTTGGAAATTCAATAGCAAAATTGATGAGTAGTTTAAGGAGGATCGAAAGAAGATATAAATACCATATTTAATAGGCCCGAATCTCATATCTAAAATTAACTTGAAGTTTGAGGTTGATCTCACATATTTATGCATCCAATAGTGAAAAAAAATCTAATCAATGTAACTCTTTAAACGAACTACAAACAACTTTAATATAACCATCAATAATTAAATCAAACTAAACTAAACTAAAAACTAACTCAAATTATGAATTTGGCCTCACACATGTATATTCCTAGTGTGAATATAATTCTCACATTAGAACCTTTGACTCAAATGTGAAATGGGTTTGAATCTCACCTCAAAAACTAACTTGAAAAATAAGATTGTCCAAACACATTTATATAGGTATAGGTAGGGGTGTTCGCGGTGCGGTTTGGGCGGTTTTGACGAAAAAAATCATCCGAACCGCAAGAGAAAAAATAATGCGGTTTGGTTTGGTTCGGTTGACTTTTAAAAAAAATCCGAACCAAACCAAACCAAACTAATGCGGTTTGGTTCGGTTCGGTTGGTTCGGTTTTTTACAAATATTTTATTGAGCCATATATATATATATATATATATATATATATATATATATATATATATATATATATATATGACAACATAATTGTATATTTAGACATTCATACACTAACAAATAACAACAAAACTCGTCATATTTTGACAACAATTTTCCATGTAATATGTAAAAATTAAATTAGACAAAAGTGAAATATTAAACATAAAATAATAGCATAAAACAATATAAAATTATTATAATGAAAAAAAATAGAAGAGACGAAAGATTAGTGAAGGTGAAAAAGAAAAAGAAAAAGTGTTGAGAGATTAGAGAAGAAGATGTGCAATAAAAATGAAACTGAAATACGGAACATTTACATAAAAATGAGAAGGTGAAAAAGAAAGAATATATGAGAGTAAAGATTATAGAAGAAGAGGGAAGATGTATGTGGCAAAGAATGTGAAATAATGTTATTAGAGATTTGAGAAGATCAGGACTGAAATTATATGTGTAAGAATGAGAAAATTGTTCATATTCATAAGGCTAATATATAATAGGTTTAATTTTGGGTTGGATGTGAGTTAATTAAAATTTAGGTTGTAACATAATGCGGTTTGATTCGGTTTGGTTCGGTTTACAAAATACAAACCGCAAACCGAACCGAACCGTGCGGTTTTGTTAAAAAATGACCCAAACTAATCCGAACCAAATGCGGTTTTTTGCGGTTTCGGTTTGGTTTGGTTTGGTTTGCGGTTTTCTATTGGGTTGGTTTGGTTTTGAGCACCCCTAGGTATAGGTATTCTCTTTGTCTAATTCCCCCTGCCCTCTCTCACGTACTCTCTATCTATATATTAAATAAAGTAGATCTCATGGTTCGGAGAAGGTCCACACCATATAGCATACTTGAAAACCTTCTTTATTACTTTGACATGCATCTCAAATTTATCAATGACTCCAAATTGTTTCCCCATCCAAATCAAACAAACCGAAAATCTGTTCACTCCAGTGGGGCAGGTGACTAATTCTTTATTTGGTATAGACTTTTCGTTTCGTTTCGCACACCTTCTTTGACACGCAAAACCATTTATAATAAATAACAACTCTTCATTTCCACCTAACTTCTCATTCAATATTCCACATCCCGCCGACCACCTCTTCTCCATTGCCGTCGCCAAAACCTCACCGTCCAACAAATCTCTCAACCACCGCAACGGATCACTCTCGCTCTCCCTTGATCTGTGAAAATCAATCATGAACGCAGTGTCACATTCTGCTGTTCTTCCTAACCTCAACCGTCACCGATTTTCACCGTAAGCGTACTCACACTTATCAACTCTTCACTATTTCGTTTTTTCAGTTTACGTATTTCATTTGTTTATTGTTCAATTCCAAACACTTTTTTTTTTCTTCTTCTAAACCCTATTTATTTTCTGCGTGTGCTAATTGCTAATTGTCTGAATTTGATATATCAATATAGCCTAAATCACACTAATTGTTTCTGGTAGGTGTTATTGTTTGAGCATTGGAAAAAATTCTCTTTTTTTGCCTTTGATAGTTTTCAGACTTTAGGGCCACGTTATTGGATATTCAACAAATATTTGTTTTCACTTGCTGATAAAGGTACTTGTTTTGTGATTTTTAGGTCACGTTCTGATATTCGAAATCTTAACCGTTTCACTTGCCACTCTGATTGTAAGAAGACTACGTCGCAAGTATCGTTATTTTTGTCTTCTGGTTCGGCGGATGGAAGAATTGGTAGCAGAAGAAATTTAGTTTGTCGGGCGTATTCTTCTGTAGATGCAAGCACTTATAATGGGGTTGCTTTAGAATCTTCTACTCATACTGCAGAAGAAAAAGTTGGTGTGTTGCTTCTGAACTTAGGTGGACCGGAGACGCTGGACGATGTTCAACCTTTTCTGTTTAATCTATTTGCCGATCCTGTATGTTTGTTGTTTTTGAATTTTTAATATTACTTGTTAGTATTGGCACACACATTCATATATTTGTATGCTAATTAAGGGGTCATTCATATACCCGTGCAGGATGGGGGGAATGGATGATTTAGAGTTGAGTTGCTTTGATGAATAGCAATTACCACCTTTTTAATCACTCAACTTGCTGTTCTGATATTGTATCTGCAGGTTTAGTTTGCTGGTTGTAAGCCTGTGCCTTTGTTCCTAATTGAGGCTTGTGTTGAGTTGTGTTTATGCTGTACTTAATGGTTTTAATGTTTTCTAGAATGCCTGAGAAACAATTTAAGTGAATATGAGTGCTGCCATATTTTGGGGGGAGGGTGCAGGGTTAGTTGTGTGAGATGGTAGGGACATGCATGTTGTTTGTTATATAGGAAGGAATAAGGGTGGTTTGCTTGCTGTATATGTGGTGAATTATTCAATTTCAAAGTGGTGCAGAACCCACTAGGATGCCTTGGAATCTTCATTGAAAATTATTAAAAATTCTGGAAATCTAGAGATTTGTCTTGGTCAAGTTTTGTGCTAGTCTGTCTGCACTGGAATATTGTATGATGTAATACATGGTTGTGCTAAGACACTAACTATTTTTATGATTTAGTCATGCTTTTTCAAATTCTTGGTGAGTGCTACAATTTGAGTTCTAAGTTCTAACACTAGAAGCTGGGGGTTAGGCATGTTTGTAGTATTTTGGAGAGATTGGGGAATCAATTTATTGTATTATATTGATTGGTGTGGGTCGGTTTATATTTTATGTAATGGCTTGAACTGTTGTATATTGATCTACCGGGTACATCTGGTCTATATTCTCTATCTTCTCTTTGGAGCATTAATATTTTCTTTTGCCTTTCCAAAAAAAGAGCGTATATGCTAATATGTCTTTTGTATTGATATAGGATATCATTCGGCTCCCAAGGCTGTTTCGGTTTCTCCAGCGACCATTGGCAAAATTGATATCTACGCTTCGAGCTCCTAAATCCAAGGAAGGGTATGCTTCTATTGGAGGTGGCTCTCCTTTACGCAAAATTACAGATGAGCAGGTGCAGTTCAAATTTGCTTTCTTATTTTGGTTTTTTCAGTATATGTTGTGGTATATGCTGTTGGGCTATGTGGCACTAACACCTTAAATTGAAGGTGTGTCCAGTGTTTGACACAGACACCCATGGATATGCTCAATTATTAAAATGTGTTACTGTCGTGTTTGGTATCCGTTTCTGTGTCACTGTTTCGTAGTTGTATTTTTTTGCAAGAGGAATGCTTTGTGGCTTCATCCTGTTATTTTCAATTTAAAAAAACAAATGCTGGGTTTAGGGTTTAGACTAGAAATAACATCTCACTTATCGTTTCTGACAATCCTGCAGGCACTTGCACTTAAAAATGCTTTGGAAGCAAAGGGTCTCTCTTCAAATCTCTATGTTGGGATGCGCTACTGGTATCCATTCACTGAAGAAGCAGTTCATCAAGTAAGTCCTTATATGTTTCATATCAAAAGTGACTATCTTACAATGTTTTAAAACTGGATCAGAGATCAAACCGGCGTGGTCTCCAGGTCATGGTTTAATTGGTTCAATCGGTTGAAGTGGGTAATTGATGTATAAGTAAATATAATGCTAAACTTCATAGGTAATTGATGAAAATCATAATTTGAATAGTCAAAAGTATAACATATACTATTATTATAAATTTGGGATGGTGTAGCTTCATAGCACGTTAACTTCATATGATTAAGTATATATTGCTGCTGTCGGTGTTATATTTTATGACGGGGGAAATTTGGTGCTAGTAGCATTTTTCTTGAGAATAATGCTAGTGACACACTCTTTAAACCAAACTTTCTAACACACTATATTGTTAAAACTCATATGGATCCCTCTAAATTTATATGGGACCCACATGATTTCGTGGGACCCATGTGAGTTTTAACCAACAAAAGAGTTTGTAGGAAAATGTGTGTTGCTAGTACTCCTATTTCCGTAATTATTAGTATATCTTTATAAACTGCATATAGGTGAGGAATTATAAGAAGATTGCGTGTGTAGTATTGCTTGTTCAACATAAATGAACTTGCTATTCTTGTCTGCCAACAACTCTGGTATAAGGGACTAGCATTAGCACATTCTGAAGGCATGTTTCCTGCATTTCCAATAATAGTGAAACATCAAAATCATCCAATTCTATAGAGTTAGAGAGTGTGCCAAAGAGTGAATGACCTCAATGGAGTTGTTGGAACCGACATTGATCAACAGTTTTCAACCATCCAACATCATCGTGAGTGCGAGGTACCAAGTGTACATCGAGTTTCCCAGTGTGAAGAATTAAGCAACCAAAAACACACTCCACATTCAATTCTGTCTTGGTTCTCAATTCTGTTCGCTGTTTAGTTGCGAGACATGGGAATTAAGCTTTGCTAAGTCCCACAGAAATATTTTTAAAAAAATTAGTGTCGAGCTCCTGTGTCGCATTTCTTCTCAAAATCAATTCTTTGAGAAAAAGAATTAAAAAAAAATTGGAACCATCTTTTTGAACCACATGATTTTCCTGAATCGGTCCAGGTTCAATGGTTATGCCTGGTTTTAAAAGGTTCAAGTGGTTTTTCTGGTATTTTTAGACTAGCAGTTTTAGTTTGCTGGCTGAACCTACCGGACTCAAACCGGGTTCTCAGCTGAACTAGCCGGTCTGGTTATGATAACATTGCTATTTTATAATATTCTCATCATACACATGGTACCCTTTATTTAAGTTTTTTATACATGTGACTAGTCATTATTTAAACTTTTTATTTTGAGCTCCATTTTATCTCCTTAGACTTGGGTCTGTAGTTAAAAGCTTGTCTTCTATGATAGATTAAGAGGGACGGAATAACAAGGCTTGTGGTGTTACCCCTTTATCCCCAATTTTCTATATCCACTACTGGGTCAAGCATCAGTGTTCTGGAGCAAATGTTCAGGTACTATTTAGTGGCACTTTGTGAATGCCCTTACCCCTTACATGATTTGGAGATGATTATTAACTGAATATTATTCAATTTTCAGGGAAGATTCTTATTTGTCCAGGCTTCCTGTTTCCATTATAAACTCTTGGTATCAAAGAAAAGGTTATCTCAAGTCAATGGCTGACTTAATTGAGAAAGAATTAGAGAGTTTTTCTGAGCCAAAGGAGGTGAATTTTATTCTTGTATTTAACACATTCAACATTGTTCCTGTGACCTCCTAAATGTTTTTTTCCTTTTCTTTTCTATGGGTCTGTTATCAGGGTTTACAAAATTTTAAGGTAATTTGATGTATTTTACTCCAATCTGAACCATGGCATATCAATTTTTCTTTCTAGGCTATGATATTCTTTAGTGCACACGGTGTACCTGTCAGTTACGTTGAGAATGCTGGGGATCCATACCGAGATCAAATGGAGGAGTGCATCTTCTTGATCATGCAGGAATTGAAGGCTAGAGGAATTAATAACGAGCACACTCTTGCTTATCAGGTTTGTTTTGAAATCTTTCAACTTGCTTTGCTACCATCTACTGACTAGGGCATAGTCGGATATGTACAGTTCAATTAATTTCAGACTTGTATTGTATCTAACATTTTTGTTGGATGAATTGCCAGAGTCGAGTAGGCCCTGTACAGTGGTTAAAACCGTATACAGATGAAGTTCTAGTTGAGCTTGGCAAGAAAGGTGTGAAGAATCTCTTAGCTGTTCCTGTGAGGTACACTCTTTTTGGCCTTTTACTATGATAGCATACTGATTTAAAATAAATATAGCTTTTTAGAGTAAAAGTAATCCCTTCTTCTACCTCAGCTTTGTGAGTGAGCACATAGAGACTCTTGAAGAAATTGACATGGAGTACAGAGAATTGGCTCTTGAATCTGGTATTCAGAATTGGGGACGTGTCCCTGCCCTTGGTCTTACCCCTTCCTTCATTACTGATCTGGCAGATGCAGTGATAGAAGCTCTTCCGTCGGCAGCAGCAATATATGCCCCAGACATCAGCAGATCCGATGATATGGATGATCCGGTTAAATACTTTGTCAAGATGTTTTTCGGTTCAATTTTCGCCTTCATGTTATTTCTGTCACCCAAAGTGATATCAGCATTCAGGAATCATGTCATTTAGAAGAATACGATCAAGCATAGTTGATAAAGCTATTGATAGCAAATTTGTATACTTTATTTTTTTTTCCCTTGGTTTGACACCGTTCCACATATATACATGACAGAGATGTGAAAGGAGCAGAAGCGTTGGTAATAATGAGAACTAGGTAGCTTGGGAACAACCCAGCTAGTTTACTTTACTTGTATTTGTATACATTATACAGCTAATAAATTAGATATTCGGTTGTTCTTGCAAAGGTTTGCCCAAGAAAATATATTTGTTTGAAATTGTCACAAAAATTCAGCATAAACGCTATCACTTTTGTTTCTTTGGGAGTGCAGGTAGGGTAGTTTATGTTTTCCTGACACAATTCTTGTCCTTTTTATTATTTTTTCAGGCAGGGGGCACAAGTTAATACTCTCTCCGTTCCTTTTTAATTTTCACATTTTGACTTTTTATGCATACCAAAAAAACTAATAATGATTGTTACTTTTTAAGCTATAATTCTTCTTTTGTCTATAATACCCTTAACTTTTAATTATTTCAATATACTTTTTTCTCTTTCATAATAATTAGTTAGAGGCAATTTTGACAAAGCGATAATGATTACTACATTGAAATTTGATAGTGGCAGTTAAAGTGAAACAAATTTTTAAAAATGACAATTATCAAGGAACAAATGGACTAACAAATTGAAGAAAAATATCTTGAAAATTGTGCACTAATTTTAATGAAAATATAAAATTAATTAATTTATTATTATTTTCAAAACAAAGTTACTAATTTTAATGAAAGTATAAAATTAATTCATTTATTATTATTTTCAAAACAAAGTTACTAATTTTAATTTTAATGAAAGTATAAAATTAATTCATTTATTACTATTATTTTCATTTATTACTATAACAATTTTTTATAAAGCATCTTTTAAATAAATTCAACCTAAAAAAATATTGCATATATTTACAAATAAATGTATAAAATAAAACCATCAAGAATTTGAATTACTATAATTAATTAAAAAATGGCGGACTTAAGGCGAAACGAGCTTAACAAATAGGTGATGCGGGCGGCACACTTCAGGGCCGGCCCAATCAACGTAGAGACCCCGTTCTAATTTTAAAAATGGGCCCAAACTTAAAATATAAATACAGTTATAATAATTAAAAAAGACACATAAAAATTACATTTATGTATTACTTAATAATATATTTATTTAATAATATATTTAATTATAATTATTTTGAGTTTTGATGTATCTCAATTTTTGTATGTATTGAGTTTTTATTACAATATTTTTTTATTTATTGGATTTTTATCATAACATTTTATTAATTTCGATTAATATTTATGAAAAAAATTGGACCTTTTAAAAATTTGGGGTCTCCTAAATTTTGGGCCTGTGCTGTAGCACTTCCTGCACATGCACAGGGCTGGCTCTGACGGACTTTAGCAAGGCGAGCTTAGGCGGGCGGCGAGTTTCGGCCGAGTCCAAATTATCAACCCAACCCGCTATTTTAAGGCGGGTGCGCGGGCCGGCCCGGCTGACCACCGTCCGTTTTGCCACCCCTACCTTGGGGCACAAGATGACATTACCCTTTAAATTTTGTCTTTTTCATATTGATGTTTATTTGTTGGGTGTTAAAATTATCAAACTTAATTATAACAATGTAACTATGCTTTTTTTTTTCTTTCATAGTTGCAACCATGACATGTCAAGCAGGCCAATTATGTTTCGGAACCTTCTCATTCAGGTTTCGGAAGATGTAGTGGAGACCCTGCTAAACCCATATGTTTCAAAAATTAAATGTTAAAAGTAAGAGCATATCAAAATAAATCTAATAAAATTATGCATTGATATTTTTTAAATTGATATTTAAGTGTTTTTGTATACTTATTGTGATTGAATATTTTATATTAACTAAATCATAATTGAATTTTTGATGGATAAAAATTTAAAAGAGAAAAATATGAGTGACTATTTATTTAACGGGTAATGCTAACTTGTGCCCCAAGGGCACAAGTTAAGAGATAAAGATAGAAATTTACTTTGAAATTGTGTATCAAATTTAATATTAGAGTTATAATTAATATTTTATTTGCTCTTTTCAATATGAATTTACTATTTATGGGTTATTTAACTTGTGCCCTTAGGGCACAAGATAGCATTATCATTATTTAATTATAGTATATCACTCCATTGTTTGAAAATGTAGCATATTATGGACGTGAAAAAAAGAAAATTTATTTGTGGTTCGGTTTGATTCCATATGATTGATTGAAACAATTCAATTTGATTTGATTCAATTTCATACAAATTAATTTGGATCAGCTTTTTATCATCCAAATTACAAATTATAAATTTGGATCAGCATATCCATGTTGTTTTCTTTTCAATTTTTTTATCATTCACCAGTTTATTTTGGGCTGCAATATCTTCTCAAGATGATGCAATTTCTTCTTTACTAAATAAATTATTACTCTCTTATGAAATAGATAAATTAATAAAAAACAAATGTTTTTACTGAGAATTAAATTTCCCAGACTTATTATTAATTCCTCTTGCAAGAATATCGAAAAGTAAAAGTTGGTACGTGTCATTGAGGCGATTGAAAAGTTCAGTAAAAATATTCGGTTTAGATTAAAATTACAATTAAAAATACCAACATAAAAAAGCTCCGACTGATCAAAATGCGATCTTGTGCAAAGTTGAAAAAAATAAATGAACATACCAAAAAAGACCTACGCGTACCGTAGCTAAGTGGACAAAATTTACAAAATAGACAAGTAATATCCGAAACTTGAAAATTTTGTTCGCAGATTTTACATGCAATCAGAAAAAAATTCACTTAACAACGGTGCGCGTTGGTCATTTTGGTATGTTCATTTAATATTTTTCAACTTTGCACACGATCCCATTCTGATCAGTCAAAGCTTTTTTATCGGCGTATTTTTAATTGCAACTTTGATCTAAACCGAAGTGTTTTACTACATTTTTCACTCGCCTCAGCGGCACGCTCATCTTTTACTTTTTGATATTCTTTCACCTTTTCATTAAGCTCATGTCTGTGATCAACATTTACTTTTCAAAATTGACTTTTTATCCATATTATATAAAGATTATTAAATTAATATATGTCAATTTTTATTTTTATCCAATTTTTATTTTCTTTAAGCCCATAACTAATATTTTGTAAATTTAATTTCATAAAAATATTATCCAAAATTATAATAAAACGTAAAAAGGAATAATAAAAAAGTAAATAAATAAAAAATTAAATAATGCCACATAGAATTTAAAAATAAAATAAAAAATAAAATGAAAATCCAATTGGACGCCATGTAGGAAGATTCTGGATGGAATAGTGACACAGGGTCTATAACGAAGGAATCTTCATTTGTCAAGGGGGGAATCAATTTTTTTTTAAGGGGAGAAATATCAAATCTCGCTCATTTGACAGGGGGTATCGTATATTAAACCCTTAAATTAATATATGTCAATTTTTATTTTTATTTTCATTGCCAATTAAAATTAAAATTTTTTAAAATTTTTAATTAGTTTTTGATATGTTTTTAATACATTATTTAATTAATTATTAATTGATTATGATTTGTTATTTTTCAATTTTTTTAAAAATATTAAAAATAACAATAAATAAAAATAAAAAGAGGGTCTCGATAATGGATGGCGGCCTCTTAAAGGTGTAGATTTTCTATTTTTAAAAAAGTATAAAAAATGGCAATATTGAAAATATATTTATTAAGGGTGGCAATTAAGGAATTTTTTTCCTGAAAGATGATATGTGGGTCTAAATTTGTATAAGTTATGCTTAATTATAAAAATGGATAAATTATGAACTTTAAGTGGAAAAAGTAAGAAAAAAGACCAAAATTATTTAACTTAATAATAAGAATGTAATTATGTTTTTTTTTCATAGTTATATCCATGACATGTCAAGCCGGTCAATTATGTAACATAAGCAAACCTACTTGTAACGGTCTTGAGTGTGACCAATGGTGCTCTCAACCTTCTCATTCGGGTTTCGGAAGATGTAGTGGAGACCCTGCTAAACCCATATGTTTATGCACATATCCATGTTAAGTCTATAAAAATTATAGCACAATGCTCAAAAATTAAATGTTAAATGTAAGAGCATATCAAAATAAAGCTAATAAAATTATGTATTGATATTTTTCAAATTGATATTTAAGTGTTTTTGTATACTTATTGCGATTGAATATTTTATATTAACTAAATTATAATTGAATTTTTGATAGATAAAAATTTAAAAGAGAAAAATATGATTGGCTATTTATTTAATTATAGTATATCAATCCATTGTTTGAAATTGTAGCATATCATGGACGTGGAAAAAAATATAATTTTATTTGTGGTTCGGTTTGATTGAAACAATTCAATCTGATTCGATTTAATTTCATACAAATTAATTTGGATCAACTTTTTATCATCCAAATTACAAATTATGATTTTTTTTACTAAAATTATAAATATACTATTAAATAATATATAACATATATTATGTTAAAAAATAATATTACAAAATGAGAATGATCAGTTAAGAATGATACAAATGAAATAATAAAAATATATATACAAAATAAATTAAACTAATAAATAGTATTAAAAAAGTGATATTGAATAATAAATCAACATAATATATCATACTAATAAAAAATAAATAATTATAAAAGCATATCCATGTTGTCTTCTTTTCAATTTTTTTATCATTCACCAGTTTATTTTAGGCTGCAATATCTTCCCAAAATGATGCAATTTCTTCTTTACTAAATAAATTATCACTATTTTATGAAATAGATAAATTAATAAAAAAAACAAATGTTTTTACTTAGAATTAAATTTCCCAGACTTATTATTAATTCCTCTTGCAAGAATATCGAAAAGTAAAAGTTGGTGCGTGTCATTTAGGCGATTGAAAAGTTTAGTAAAACTATTCGGTTTAGATTAAAATTACAATTAAAAATACCAACATAAAAAAGCTCTGACTGATCAAAATGTAATCTTGCGCAAAGTTGAAAAAAATATATGAACACACCAAAATGACCTACGCGCAACGTAGCTCAGTGTACACAATTTGCAAAACAGACAAGTAATATTCGAAACTTGAAAATTTTGTTCGCAGATTTTACACGCGATCAGAAGATAAAATCATTGAACAACGGTGGGCGTAGGTCGTTTTGGTATGTTCATTTATTTTTTTTCAACTTTGCATACGATCACATTTTGATCAGTCAGAGCTTTTTTATCCGCGTATTTTTAATTGCAATTTTCATCTAAACCGAACCGTTTTACTGAATTTTTCACTCGCCTCAACGACACGCACCAAATTTTAATTTTCGATATTCTTGCACCTTTTCATTAAGCTTATGTCCGTGATTAACTTTTACTTTTCCCAATCGATTTTTTATCCATGTTATATAAAGATTATTAAATTAAGGGTTTAATATATGATACCCCTGCCAAATAAGCGAGATTTGATATTCCCCCTTGAAAAGAAAATTGGTTCCCCCTTAAGAAATCCATATTCCAAATTGTATGCCCCCCCTGATGCTGACATGGCTAGGAAATCTTCACACTTGGCATTTCAAATTGCATTTTTAATATATTTTTTAAATCCACGTCATTTTTTTAATACTTTTTTTATATATTATATATTTTTACCTTTTTTATTTTCTTTTCATGTTTTTTAAAATTATTTCTATTAATATTTTTTAGAAATTATTTTTTAAAATTATCAAAATATTATTTTTGGGCCTAAGCTCATTTAAATTTTAATAGTAGCCCACTTCCTCTAACATTATCTTCAATTCATAAAACTATGTGTTTGATTGGTATATAAACACTACTTTTGTTTTTATACCAAACGATGTGAGACTAGTGGAAAAGGGAAGTTGCATGTACTGCATGTATTTGTTTTATTAGCAAGCGGTCTTGTTCCACTTCTTGATCTAGTTTTTCCAATGCTTGCTTCTGCATACATGTTTGCTTATAAAGTTAAACAACTCCAAATTAAAAGCTTACCAACTATTTGATGTAAGTTGGACATATTAAAGATTGAAAATTTCAAACACATCATTTTCAAACTAATTTAACTTCTAACTTTAGTCCATATACTCCATAAATCCAATTTTTCAACTTTTCACTGTTCAGTTTCCTCACACTGAATGTTACTTGTAGTATAAGTATGAGACCAACCATCACCATCCTTTTCACTACAACAACAATAACAAAACACCATTTTATCACGTATCTTGGTTCACACCTCTCCATTCATGCCCAGCAAGACGGTGGTACCATTCATCACGGTTGAACCGGTTGAAGAAAGGAAAACCACTTTTGCGGGCTCGTTGAACCATGATGATGGAAGATGAACGTTCTGTGAGCTGAACAAGGTGCATGATGAAGACTTTGAGGAGGGAGTTTTTGTTGCTAAGTGTTGATTCAACGAGGTTTATGATGGCGGGAATGTTGGTTGGACAATGGATACAAGCTAGGACTCGGAGAGTTTCCACCATGTTTTTGTCCTTAGAGGAGTGTGTGGACATGTCTCCTAGCTTGCGGATAGTTTTGTCTACGATTGCCATCACTAGTGGAGTTGTGATGAAGGTGGTGAACAGAGCCATAAGTACCATAAAAGCTGTGAGAGTTCTTGCCCTTTGAAGGTATGAATTATTTCAGAGGTAAAACAGGAAACTAAAGCAGGAGGTAAAACATTGCACGGATAGAGTAACTGATAGAGCCCCACATCAAATTTTGTAACAAACTTATCAATGTTTATAATTCAAACACACACTAAGCATTTGATTTGAAAATGGACTTAAGTATATGGGCTAAGTGAAGGTATTGTGCTTTAAGCCCATAACTAATATTTTGTAAATTTAATTTCATAAAAATATTATCTAAAATTATAATAAAACGTAATAAGGAATAATAAAAAAGTAAATAAATAAAAAAATTAAATAATGCCACATAGAATTTAAAAATAAAATAAAAAATAAAATGAAAATCCAATTGGACGCCATGTAGGATGGAAGATTCTGGATGGAATAGTGACACAGGGTCTATAGCGAAGGAATCTTTATTTGTCAAGGGGGGAATCAATTTTTTTTTTTTAAGGGGAGAAATATCAAATCTCGCTTATTTGACAGGGGGTATCGTATATTAAACCCTTAAATTAATATATGTCAATTTTTATTTTTATTTTCTTTGCCAATTAAAATTAAAAGTTTTTAAAATTTTTAATTACTTTTTGATATGCTTTTAATACATTATTTAATTAATTATTAATTGATTTTGATTTGTTATTTTTCAATTTTTTAAAAAAAATTAAAAATGACAATAAATAAAATAAAAAGAGGGCCTGGGTAATGGATGGCGGCCTCTTAAAGGGGTAGATTTTCTATTTTTTAAAAAGAATAAAAAATGGAATAATGAAAATATATTTACTAAGGGTGGCAATTAAGAAATTTTTTTTCCGATGATATGTGGGTCTAAATTTTTATAAGTTATGCTTCATTATAAAAATGGATAAATTATGAACTTTAAGTGAAAAAAGTAAGAAAAAAGACTAAAATTATTTAAATATAAAATCGAGATAATAATTCTTTGAATGACATAAAGTAGGTGGACCAAAATAATATTGAAATCAATATCCAATTTTAAATTGTTGAAAAAGTTTATTATGTTTGAATTTATCTTTTCTTTTCTAGAATTTTTAATAAATACGCATTAATATAAAATATTAAGAATATTGACTAAATATATACTATTAATTTAAAATATTAAAAAAGGTTCACTTTATAGTTTATATGCACAAAATTTGAAAAGATATTTAATACTTTTCAACTTTTCAATTATTTTATATTTTTTATTTGTATATAAATTCGAGATTTGCATACTTTCAGAAAACATCTCATTCATTCTACTAAAATTGAAGCTATTCAAAATGACTAAGTTTTCTGTCATGCCAATTCTTGTCTTTTTTATTATTTTTTCAGGTACTTAAATTTTGTCTTTTTTATATTATTTCGTAGCACTTATATATATATATATATATATATATATATATATATATATATATATATATATATATATATATATATATATATATATATATATATATATATATATATATATATATATTTATGTAAGCAATGTTTATTTGTTGGGTGTTAACATTATCAAACTTAATTATAAGGATGTAATTATGCTTTTTTTTTCATAGTTGTATCTATGACATGTCAAGCCGACCAATTATGTAACATAAGCAAACCTACTTGTATCGGTCTTGAGTGTGAAGAATGGTGCTCTCAACCTTCTCATTCAGGTTTCGGAAGATGTAGTGGAGACCCTGCTAAACCCATATGTTTATGCACATATCCATGTTAAGTCTATAAAAAATATAGCACAATGCTCAAAAATTAAATGTTAAATGTAAAAGCATATCAAAATAAAGCTAGTAAAATTATGCATTGATATTTTTCAAATTGATATTTAAATGTTTTTGTATACTTATTGCGATTGAATATTTTATATTAACTAAATTATAATTGAATTTTTGTTAGATAAAAAATTTAAAAGAGAAAAATATGAGTGACTATTTATTTTATTATAGTATATCAATCCATTGTTTGAAAATGTAGCATATCATGGACATGGAAAAAAATATAAATTTATTTACGGTTCGGTTTGATTCTAGATGATTGATTGGAACAATTCATTCTGATTCGATTTAATTTCATACAAATTAATTTGGATCAGCTTTTTATCATGGACATGAATTACTTAGAGGTTATGGAAGGAAGCACATATCTCCTAGGTGTGCAATTCAAATGGATATCCAAAAGGCCTATGACACGGTAGAATGGCAAGCCCTGGAGGACATTCTGCGAGAGCTCAGTTTTCCTCCTACCTTCATTGATTGGGTTATGATTTTTGTCACAACTGTTTCTTATAGATATCTGATTAATGGTAAGCCTAGCCCTAGTGTTCAAGCTAAACATGGACTAAGGCATGGTGACCCCATTTCTCCCCTCTTATATGTTTTGATCATGGAATATTTGCATAGGAGCCTAAGGAAGTTGAAGCATATTCTAGACTTTAATTTCCATTCCAAGTGTGAAAAATTGGGGATTACAAACATTTGTTTTGCAAATGATCTTAGATGTTTATCAGAGAAAATCTAATATCCGTGCAGATTATGATGAAGGAATTCCATTTGTTCTCTGAGGCAACATGTTTAATGGTCAGTCCCACCAAGTGCAAAGTTTATAGTGGAGGGATAACTAACTTAGAGCAGCAACATATCCTACAGATCACAGGTTTTTCAACAGGTGATATTCCCTTCAAATACCTAGGTTTGCCTCTATCTAGTAGGAAGCTAAGCATACATCACTGTAGACCTCTGGTTGACCAGATTTTGAGCAAGGTGAGACATTGGACAACCAAGTTGTTGAGTTATGCTGGTAGATACCGATTGATTAGAAGTGTTCTGTTTGGGTCACAACTTAATGGATGAATGTGTTTCCTATGCCCAAAAGTGTAATCAAGTACATTGAAAGTATTTGCAGGAATTTCTTATGGTAGGGTAGTTCTGACAATACTAGAAAGGCCCTAGTGGCATGGGATACTATGTGTAACCCTCATGGAGCTGGTGGTTTGAGCATCACATCTCTGAAGGAGTGGAACATAGCCGCTATGGGAAAGCTGTTTTGGAATATTCAAGCCAAAGCTGATAAGCTTTGGGTTGAATGGATATCCACATATTATCTGAAACATAATTGAGCTATGGACTGGAAGTATACAAAATGTTCCTGGCTGTTGGCTAACATTTTTAAATGCAAGGACAAAATCAGAGATACTGAAGCATGGGTAGATGTAGTTCAGACTGACATATACAAAGTTGCAGTTATCTATCAGAATCTTCGAGGGGACCGGGGTCGTGTGGATTGGTGTCACCTGTTTGCTAAAAATTTTGCTAAACCTTGGGCAAGATTCATTCTTTGGCTTGGAATGTTGGGAAGACTAGCCACAAAGGATTGATTGTTACGTTTCGGAACTGTCATTGAACCTGGCTATATTTTCTGCAGGATGCATGAAACACCTCAACACCTTTTGTTTGAATGCAATTGGACAAAAGGTATATGGCAGAAAGTACTTCACCAAATTTGCTATGTGAGGAACCCTTTAGGCTGGAATCAAGAGAGACAGTGGATTAGCACTGAAGTTAAAAGGAAAGGCTGGCACAGGGACTTGTTAAAGATTTTTGTTGCTGGATGTGTATATGGGATATGGAAGCATCAAAATGAGGTGATTTTCAACAAGGCTAATGTGAATTCTCAACTTTGGAAGGACATTACTGATGATACTTTTGTTAGAGGAAGTCTTCATAAGATTATTAAAAACCACATAAACATTAATACTTGTAGTATTTTACATTAATGAGTGTATTTAGGAGTTAGGATGTGTAATGCATCTCCTGAATCTTAGGATCGGTTGTAGGTAACTGTTTTGGTAATAAAATATCTTTGTTTCCAAAAAAAATAAATAATAATATTACAAAATGAGAATGATCAGTCAAGAATGATACAAATGAAATAATAAAAATATATAAATTAAATAAATTAAACTAATAAATAGTATTAAAAAAAGTAATATTGAATAATAAATCAACACAATATATCATACTAATAAAAATAAATAATTATAAAAGCATATACATGTTGTTTTCTTTTCAATTTTTTATCATTCACCATTTTTTTTGGGTTGCAATATCTTCTCAAGATGATGCAATTTCTTCTTTACTAAATAAATTATCACTCTTTTATGAAATTGATAAATTAATAAAAAAAACAAATGTTTTTACTCAGAATTAAATTTCCCAAACTTATTATTAATTCCTCTTGCAAAAATATCGAAAAGTAAAAGTTGGTGCGTGTCATTGAGGCGATTGTAAAGTTCAGTAAAACTATATGGTTTAGATTAAAATTACAATTAAAAATATCAACATAAAAAAGCCTTGACTGATCAAAATGCGATCTTGCACAAAGTTGAAAAAAATAAATTAACATACCAAAACGACCTACGCGCACCGTAGCTCAGTGTACAAAATTTGCAAAACAGACAAGTAATATCTGAAACTTGAACATTTTGTTCGCAAATTTTACACGCGATCAAAAAAATAATTCACTGAACAACGGTGCGCGTAGGTCATTTTGGTATGTTCATTTATTTTTTTCAACTTTGCACATGATTACATTTTGATCAGTCAGAGCTTTTTTATCCACATATATTTAATTGCAATTTTGCCCAAGAACATCTATTTGTTTGAAATTGTCACAAAAAATTCAGCATAAACGCTATCACTTTTGTTTTTTGGTGTGCGGGAAGGGTAGTTTATGTTTTCCACCAATCTATAATAATGTTGAAATGTTCAAGCTCTTGATTGGGATATAGTTACAATAGGGGTGACAACGGTTCGGTTCGGATTTAGGCCCAAAACCAAGAACCGAACCAACCCACGGGTGGAATATATGGGTCCTAATTCCGACCGGTTCAGTTTTCAGTTTATTCGGGTTCAGTTCAATTCAGTTAGTAAGTTCGATTTTTTCGGTTAAGAATATTATTGGGCCAATTAATATTTTAAGCCCAAATTTAAAATAAATCAAAATTTTTATTTAATTTTAATTATTTCTAGATTGATAAATCACTGGCCCAGTTTAAATTATAGCCCAAATGAGAATAACTGATTTTATGGATCCATTTTAACTGTTATTAATTTAAAAAATCAGGCTACTTTGATTTTTTTTTCATTCTGATCAAATTATTATATTTCATTTTAACTGGATCCATTTTAACAGTGTTTTTAATTCAAATTATTTTTTCTTAAAATTATTAATTAAAACATTAAAAAATATAATATATACTTTGAGTACTGGAAAGATAGACTCGAAAGTTACTTTGAGTACTGGAAAGATAGACTCGAAAGTTACTTTCTTTGTCAAGATGGTGACTTATGAGATCTAGTGCTGGATGGTTATACACATCCTGTTAATGCTCAAGGTGTCAAGGTGTCAAGACAAGCCATGAGTGATGCTCAGAAGAAAGACTTCAAAAATCATCACAAATCCAGAACAATATTGCTAAATGCTATCTCTCATGCTGAATATGAGAAGATAACAAACAGAGAAACTGCTCATGACATCTTTGAATCATTAAAGATGACTCATGAAGGTAATGCTCAAGTCAAGGAGACAAAGGCTCTTGCTTTAATCCAGAAGTATGAAGCTTTCAAGATGGAGGAAGATGAAAACATTGAAGCTATGTTTTCAAGATTCCAGACTCTGACTGCTGGATTAAGAGTTCTTGACAAGGGATATACAAAGGCTGATCATGTCAAGAAGATCATCAGAAGCTTGCCCAGAAGATGGGGCTCAATGGTGACTGCATTCAAGATTGCTATGAATCTGAATGAAGTCTCTCTTGAAGAGCTGATCAGCGCCCTGAGGAGTCATGAAATAGAGCTTGACGCAAATGAACCTCAGAAGAAAGGTAAGTCTATTGCATTAAAATCAAATAATAAAAAATGCACTAACGTTTTTCAGGCTGAAGAAGAAGATTCTGAAGAGTCAGAAGAAGAAGAAGAAGAAGAAGAAGAAGAAGAAGAAGATGAACTCTCTATGATCTCCAGAAGAGTAAATCAACTCTGGAAGAGCAAACAGAGGAAGTTCAAGAACTTCAGAAGTTCCAAAATGCCTGAAAGAGAAGAATCTTCTGGACACAAAAGATCTGATAAAAAGAAGGTGACTTGCTTTGAATGCAAAGAGCCAGGACATTACAAGAATGAATGTCCAAAGCTTCAGAGGGAAAAGCCCAAGAAGAAGTTTGAAAAGAAGAAATGTCTTATGGCTACTTGGGATGACTCAGATTCTTCTGATCAAGAGTCAGACTCTGAAGACGAGCAAGCAAACATAGCGCTGATGGCTACTGTTGGTGATGAATCAGAATTTACATCAGAATCAGACTCATACTCAGACTCTGAAGAGGTATTTTCTGAACTATCTAGAGATGAGCTAGTTTACAGCTTAACTGAAATTCTGGAAATCAAGGCTAAACTTAGTATTAATCTTATAAAGCAATAAAAACATGAAGATGGCTTCTCTCCCTCAAAAGAACCTTCTTTATCTGTTCCTCTAATAGTATTAATCAAATCACAACAAGATCCTACATAAAAATTAAAATAAAACTTAGAATTAGAAAAAGTTCTATTTTCGCGTAAATTGAGTGACACATTCCTAGTTTCATCCAAGGTAATAATAATAAGTAACAATTATACCCAACAATTTCTATATAACATATGTTCCTCTTCTGCCATTTGATCTCCTATTAAACATGCATAAGAATGTTAAGAAAGCATTAGCCACTAATACACAAATACAAAAAACTATACAATAATTTCACAGTAGATATTATTGTTGAAACTTGAAATCAACATTGTCATCCAATGTGTTAAATATTGTTGGAATGAATCTCAAATTAGTCAAACCCAAAACTTGATAGGTAACACTACTTTATTGAGTAACAAATAATTCAATAATTGGCCAAACATCACCAATTTCCATCCATTATTTTAACCAATTTCTAGCAATCAAACCAAACTTGTTCCAGTTGTAACCAACAAATGAATTATATCATCCAAACAAGTTAAAAATACAGCAAAAACAAATTTAAGAACCAAACAAATCTAACACAAAGAAAACTTACAAGATTGCTACTGTGCAAACTACTTTGTCTATTAGCATACTCTCTTTCATCTACTCATATTCACAAAAATATTGACTGCAAGATTTTAATGAAGTTATATTAATGTAAAAAAATAATTATAACTTATAAAAATCAGACAATAAAATGAGGATTGTACGTGCTGACATTCCAGAAGGTTTATAACTACATTAAAATAATATGGTCATGAAGACACTTTTGTATGAGATTGCTTAAATAAAGAGAAATGTTATGGTTACACCCAAAGCTACACCAACACCGTATGTATATATGGTTACTTATACTTTTGTTTTTTTTAATAATTTTTTCTTGCCTAGGTTTTTGTGTTAGCATTAAAATGTATTGAAATGTATAAGGTGTAGCTACGGTGTAGGTACTTTCCAGTGTACACATAGCACCCCTGTAAATAAATTCTATTGGAACATCAATTAGAATCTATAGCAATGATCACATTGTCCATTAGGAATTTAGAAACAAGGGCCATGTGTTATCCACCAACGAGGCTGGAAATATAATGGGCGAGGCCAGTAGCCCAAAACTGCAAGATCTTTTAGGGAAAAAATGGATTTATAAGATTCTCCGAGGTAGAAAATACACTTACCAATATCACAATGATGAAAACATAGAAAGAGAAGTGCTGGCACGTAAGCTATACAGTGTGTGGGCTATTGAGTTGCCTCATGTCTCCTTTTGGTAAGTGTATTTTCTACCTCATGTCTCCTTCATGGACAACCTACTCTTTTTACATGGACAACCCTCAACTCAAATCCCAAAAGGAGACATGAGGCAACTCTAATGTGTGGGTAAATCAGGATACACTAGACACCTTTTCAGCCTTCATTGTTGAAGGTGGTCGAGATCACGCATTTAATGAAGTGAGTCCCTACTTTGACTAGGGAGTGTTTCCTCTCAAATGGGATAAGAGGATTTGCAGCAAGTATGATCAATGGGTCATCCCTCTCCATGAATTCATGTTTTCTTTGATAGGTTTTCTTCTTTCTTTAAACGACTTTTAAGCTGCTGTTCTAAATTATCTAGTAATTGCTCCTTCACAATTGCATCCGTTGAGCTAAACTTGTATCAAAGTATTTTAGCACATATGCAAATACAAGTACATATCATCTATGATGCTCTTCTTCCACCTCTTTAAAGTCCAACGAAGTTCTACTTATTTATCATGTGGTCAAGGTATGATCTCCCTTAGGCAGAGTACCAAGATGTTTGAGAATTATTTAGAAATCGTGAATAACTTTAGGGATTGATACTACCTGGTTAGCCCCCTTAGCGAGGTGGTTTATGCTAACATGTACAACATATATTTCAAGTTGCCTTATCAATGTTCAAACAAATTCTCCAAGTTTTGGCGTCAGATCCATTTCTTGGCGGTTGCGTCTAAAATTTAGATGGCATATCCCAAGAAGAAACTTATATGAAGAGGAAATTAGTATCCTTATTTGAAGAATTAGGCTATGTTAACAACGTTTCTCTTTCCGGGGGAGGAACCAAGGAAACAAAAGAAACATTTGTTACTGGAAGATGCTTCAAAAGAAGATAAGCATGTCATCTTAGGTAAGTATTGTGGGAGACTCCTTTCAACTGTGGTTTTTCTCGAAACATGTAATCCGACCTCAATCCTTTTTTGAATATCTAGCATTTTAATACATCATTTATACCTCCTAATTTCATGATTACCTTGGTGAATCAGTTAATGTACTCTGTCATGATATATTTCTTATTTTGCATGATCATGTTGAGTACAACCATAATGGTGTGTTGCCACTTTCGAGCGACAAACTGAGCAGTGAACGAGTCACACAATTCCTTCCATGAATTTATGTTCTTGTCTAGGAGAATTTCAAACCAGATCATAGCATCTCCCTTAAGGGTTAGTACAAAAAGCTTGCAGTTCACACCTCCCTGAGCGTATTGTCCATGTGTTAAACGTGCTCGTCTAAATTCCACTTATTGTTATAAATCTCTAGCTTATAGAACTTCTCAAAAGACCTCGAAATCCTGTAGTCGAGAATGTGTACGGAGACTGGGTTTCTCTTTCGCTCAAAGGTTTGGAAATATTTGTTGTGTGTTTCTCTTCTTCAAAAGTGGTGTGTTAACGAACTACGAGGACAAAGAACCTTTGATAAAGTATGATTGTCACTTTTCTCTCCGCAGTTGGGAGCATGAATGTGATATCCTCTATTTCGATTTTGGCTTAGTGGCCTCATAATTACTATGTGTTGTTAGGTTGCGTTCATTTGAGGTGTCTGTTGTATGACTCATTGATTGTTGCGCAAAGCCGCCTCGCACATGGTGCTGGTTCTCGGAGGAGCGCGTTGTAAATTCTCTTCAATTTTGAGTATCATGTTTGTCATGGCTTCAGTATTCGACTAATATACCAAGTTATAGACAATGTTTAGTAGGTCAAAAACTCTTTATATGCCCATATTAGCTTGCAGTTATTGAATATTCATGATCATCTACTATATAAGTATTTCCTTTCGATAAAGGTTACTACGAAGGTTGACTTTGGAAAAGCAGTTACAGAGATTGGAAAAACTGAAGGGTTTGGAACGTTCCTCAGTCAACACTTAGAGGAACAAGATCTTGTTATGCAGGAACTGACTAAGAGGTCACTAGAACTAGATAATCCTCTACTAGAGGAGGTGGCGGAGCCTTGTTAGCTTCAACGTGACGTTGAACATTAGATATAGTAATCTTAGATGTCCCCATCATTTTGTGAGTTCCATATCTAATTTGATTGAGAAAGAGATCGGTGTTTCCTGAGAAGAAGATCGGTGAAAAGCCAGTGATTTTCATGGAAAACTGCAGAAATCAACAAATAATTCCCGCTGACGACAACACTCTTCTACTCAGGGAACCAAACAGAAGTGATGGATTAGATTTGCGGTGTAGTGGGTCAGACTTCTAGAGTGGTGGAGAGGGCATTAACGTGCAAAGTTAACACTTCAACGCCTAATTCAATGACTGAATAGTATGGACGTTTAATACCATCGTGTATGATTCATAACCTTATGTGGATTGTCGTTCTATTAGATTCAACGATGAGAAATTATGTAAGATTTGGAGGTGTTAACTTTGGATCAAAACACACATAATTGGAGAAGTAACGTAGGTTCCATGTTGCCCGGTATACAAGGATCAATATGGGTTGGTGAAAGATACATGTAACATATTGAATTCGCTATATTTGAAGAAGATGTAGCATTAAAGCACATAAAGCGTGAACCTATATTTAAAGGGAAAGAGAATGTCTCAGTTTTTGTTAATATAATAGGGTTCGTTTAGATCTCATATATACTAGAGATTTTTTTACAATAAAAACTTAAGCGAAAAGATAATACTAAAAAGCTTATTAAAATTTTTTCCATTTCTTTGTCTCACCATTTTTTCATTACTATAATTTTATATAAAAACACACATATCTAAGACAGGTTATATATAATTAATATTTATTTTACTTTATACTCATAAAATTATTATAATTGAATTCTCAATTTCTTTTAAGAAATATAGAAAATCCTCACCCCTAAAAAACACTCAAAGATACTTACACCGACTATAAATGACCAAAAGAGTTGTTGCAGTATTTGAATAATTGTCACTTCCGAAAGTAGCTTTTAGGACTAACTCAAGCCTAAAACCTAAATTTCAATATGATATCAGTCTATTCTATGCTAGATATTTTCCTTTCCACCTGTATTTATCTTTGCTTCAGATGTCCCTAACTTATAAGATTGAATTTAGCCTAAAACTCAGAAAATAATAATATAAAAAGTTCAAAAAGCAAGATAAAATAATGTAGTAACTACTAACAAAGTCGAGACAAAATAGAACTATTAAGAAATGACTATGATCCAAAGACAGTGGTAAGAGCAAGCAAAGCTATAGAAAGATACATATTGTAGCATTATATAGTGAAGCATAACTATGATCCAAAAGCAAAGAGGATGAGGATTTTGCAATGCACACAAAAATGGGAATGGCTTGGGTATCTTTACTGTTGCCCATGACTTTGTAACTTTAGTTGATATCATGAATGATGAATAGTTAATATATATTATATTAATGTGATAGAGTAATTTTTTGCCTAAAGTTATCAATGTCATAATATTTGAAAGTCACTAAACTTGGACGAAAATCAGTAAGAAAAGATGCTATCCTATGATTTCAGGTTGGCTCCACAAAGAATTTTTTTGATAATTGCAACCATGAAGATAAGAAATATCATTCAAGATCTCCAAAAATGTGGAACTCATGCTCTAAACGTTTCTGTTTTCTTTTAATCATAAGCAATAGATATTTAAAACAACTAACTGGTATACAAATAGAAAAAGCAGGCCATTTAAGTATTCTGTGTTCTTTCAAGTAATACCTTTTAAAATAGTTGCACTGAATTCTGCCCATGGAATTTTGCAACTTTGTTTCAAGTAACACCATATATGATACTACACTAGCCAATATAGAACTCAAATGAAAAATATAAAGCTCGAACCATAATGCACCTGTAAATATAAATAAATTGAAAAGACAAATACTAGACTAACATCCGATTGAGTACAATTTGTTAGTTCCTATTCAACCTTTTAGAAAATATTCAAGTACTTGAACAAGTTGATGCTTCCATTTTAGACACTCCAATGCCATACAGGGAACAAAAAAATTAAACCACCAGCTCAAAGGACAATCATAACCCATCATAAAAATATCAACTTTTGGGGGACGCTTTAGCAACACCACCCTGTTGAACAGGCTGTGCAGCTGCCCCATCACTAGCATACACGGGAGGCTGAGTATAACCAGCACCATAGGAACTGTTTCCATACGATGGTGGGGTCTGACCGTAGCCAGGCTGGCCACCTTGAGGAGCACCATACGATTGAGAACCGTATCCTGGTTGCACTGGTGGCCTCTGAGTGCCTGACTCTGGCTGAGCATACCCAGAAGGTGGGGCCTGGGTAGGGGGATATGCTGACTGACCATAACTTCCAGCGGTGCCAGGTGACTGTGATTGACCATACACAGGTGGATTTGCAGTTGGCTTTTGAGATGGAGGGGCACCATAACCAGGTCCATAACCAGATTGTGGTTGATTCCCATAGGCCGTTTGGGAGGTAGGGGCTACCCCATAACCTGGTTGAGGAGTCCCTTGTTGGTTGGTAGCATAGCCTTGCGTGGCAACAGTAGAGGGTTGCGAAGTTTGGGACGAATCTGCCTGTGAGCCATAGTTGGAAGTGTGCCCTTCCTGTGTTGGGTTACTCCCACTGCCATAGCTGGGAGCAGAGCCATAACCTTGTTGCTGATCATATGTTGGGGGCTGACCATACCCTGATTGTTGTGGTGCATTATACGCACCATAGCTTTCCTGACCATAACCCCCCTGTCCTGGTTGGCTATAACCAGTGGAAGGTGGCTGACTGTAATTGTATGCAGACCCATCAGCTGGCTGAGCAGGACCCCCGGGATTTTGCTGTTGCTGGGGTTGTTGATTGTAATAATCATAACCACTTGCAGACTGCTGGTGAGGTGGTGCAGTGGACTGGTCCCAATTGGCAGGGTACCCGCCAGGTTGCTGGGGAGGATAGCCTGAGTATGGAGGCTGAGGCATGTTATACTGTGCTGGACCAGAGTATGATCCAGGTTGCCCATAGCCATAACCAGGTTGTTGAGCAGGAGCAACAGGGGGGGCCCAGCTAGATGGTGGACGGGATTGGTAACCTTGCTGAGTGTAACCGCCGGAGTTCCCTGAACCTCTGAGACGATTCTGCAGAGAGAAACATTACAACCACAACTTTAAAAGGTGAACTCACCCAAGAAACCATAAAACAAATCAATAGATGTACACACAACAGGTAAAAGGCGCATAAATTAAATCAAAATAAAAACTATAAAATAAATAGTATATCCCCTGAATTAACAAATTCCATACAGGGTTAGAAGGGTATGTGGTAAATACTAATGCTTAATTACCATACTGGTTCGTGATAAAACTGAATAACTTGGTTGTATGCATGTCTTTTCCCTATTTGAATCAATGGGTAGAAAAGGAAGCACAAACAATGAAAGTAGACAACATACAATCTTTATTGCCTCAAAAGTGCAATCGATTATATAGTGTCAAAATGTGCAAGAACTCATTTCAATTGGTAAGATTAAAAATTAGTTATTATTTTAATAAAACGGATTGTTAAGCCAGCAGATGTTTTACTCACTTCAAAAACAAATAGAGGAAACAAAATCCATATATACAGACAGTAAAGACAACTTTACTAAGCCCCGAGTACATAGAAACAGTCCTCTGGACCTTTCCTTGACCCAACCAAACAGGTCAATCTAAAAGAACTATGAAATAAAAGCAAATAAAACTGATTAGTGAGTGCCGTCATATTTATAACTGAAAGAGACTTTAAAGTACAGTAACAAGCCAGTGCACATAACTATTTAAAGTATAAGTTCTTACGAGCAATCAACAGAAAACCACAAATGGCATGTTGAACAGAATTTTAAACGAAAAAAATTTAATGTCCAGTCTAGTGATGATGACACTTGTCAAAGACACTAATGAGACTCGCTACACTTGATGACATTGAATATCAAAATTGGGTTATAGAGCCAAAGCCAGGCCATTCTGTGCGAACATTAGCAATGAGGTTCATGTTGCATGTTGGTATTACCAATTATTCACCATACCCCTACAATAGTCCCAATAAAAAGCCAGTCATAGGATAAACAATAAATAAGCATTTTCCATCGTGGAAAAGCTTACAGTCCCAATGTGTATCCATTATGAACAAAAAATCAATAACTTAATAGTATCCTTCATGGTCCCAAGAAGCTAAACCGCAAAAAGAACAAACAAGCCAACCCACAAAAGCGATGCTATGATAAAACTAGACAACAATTACAAAGCCATCCCACGAAAAGCACAATGCTACGATAAAACTAGACAACAATTACAAAGCCATCCTTTCAAGAACTAAGCCACTTAGAAAATGACTAAGAGAGACTCACAAATGACTAAGAGACTGAGTCTGCAGTGTACTATTGTATTTGTCTATTTTATAACTTAATGGGAGACTGCAGACAGACACTAAAAATACTAGAGATTTGAGCACCTTGTTTTTACGAAAAGGGAGAATAAAATGGATAAATTTTTCGCAGGGGCTTAACTCAAAAGGTCCATAATCCTATAAGAACTGCAAACATATTTATTCCTAAAACAAAACATGGTTACAAATTCATAACTTAATATTTAAACCAGACTTAGCATGTCCCAATAAAAAATGATAACCCGAATAAAACAAAAACAGTGTTGATATCATACCTCGCCAGTGATGATTTGGTTAACCAATAGCTTTGCTGCTTCAATTTGATCAGGAGCCCCGTCAATTTTTAATGTTCTTTCTGTTGATGGATCGCCTGGGGGAAGATGCAGAGGTATCACCTGAAAAAATAGACATTAGTTGTCAAAGTTACTAAGAATTGGAAATCCAAGTCTTGAGACTTGAGAGACATAAGCAGTCAACTGTTAACAGCATCCAACTTTAAACATAATTACAATTTATAAAGCATATATCAAAAAAATGCAAAGAAAACAAAAGCACAAAAGAGAACCTGAATCCTTGCTCCAGTAGAAGCTTGCATACTCTTAATTGTCTCTCCTCCTTTACCAATTATAAGGCCCACCTAAGAAACCAAATCAACTATAAACAAAACACTGCAGAAAGTACATGCGGGTACATATTTCGAGCAACTTTGCACACCTTATTGTTTGGGATTTGCATCGAAAACTCATCACCCCCAGATTGTGCAGCCATCCGTCTAGTACCACCACCAACAGAAGCCCCAGCTTCAGCCTAGTAAAACGAAGCAACTCTCATTATGATATATTTCAGTAACAAGTTACATTTACAGCAATTAGAATATCAATTGAGCAAAACTTATCATAAAAAACACTTAATATCACAGTTAAAAAAATCAGTAGAGAACAAACCTCAGCAAGGACTTCATTGATGAGTTTCTCAGCAGAAGCAACAGCCTCAGAAGTCCCCATAAGCTCCACCATCCTAGTAGTAGAATTAGGATCCGCATCCATATCCCTTGTAACCTGAATCTTCGCCCCAGACTGCATCTGAAGATACTTAATAGTCTCCCCTCCCTTTCCAATAAGAACCCCAACCCTCCCATTAGGTATCTCAATCTTCTTACTAGAACCACCACCATAAGAACCAGCCGAATACTGCGGCTTCGAATCGTAAGAATCGAAGCCGGATTGTGGACCACCGTTATCAGACTTGGAGCGTTTAGGATCGAAGGAGAGAGGAGGAGCGCCGCCGCCGGTGACACTGAGGAGTCGAGCGGCGACTTCTTGAGCTCGCTGTTTGGCGGTTGCGACTTCGAGGTCTATCTCGGTGGCGGTGGGTTGGTCTTCGTATTTGCGTTTTAGGGCGTATTGTGGTTCTTCCGCCATCGTGATAAACCCTAGAAGAAGAAACCCAAAACGCGCTCGGAGAAAGTTGGATTAGGTTATATTCGATTCAGCTGTGACTGGGAGGTGTATATATAGTCACCTGGTGTTGCGGCGTCGTTTTATACTAGTGCTCAATTTATAGTCAATAAAAGAGTCACACTGCTACTGGCTGGCACTTTTTAAGCGACTTATTTATAACTAAATCTTTTCGCAATCATTAAATAAATACGTATTAAATATATACTCTTCTTGTATCAAAAACAAATCTCAAATGTCTCTATTATTTATTACCATTCCTTCTTGTAAATCTTTAATTTATATAATTAATGAAAAATAACATTAAAAATTATATATTTTTCCTTCTTATATAAAATTAACTGAATTTTTTAATTTGTATAAAATTTATAAAATATCTTGTAATTTGAAATGACAAGAGAATATGTTGTTTTTCTCTTTCTCTATATTATATTTAGGTAAGGTGGCAAAACGGGTCCGACTCGCGGGGAAAGCCCGTTTTGCCCGCACATTTTTGTTGGTCGGGGTAAGGTTTTAGGTCCGCTCTCTTTAATTTGTCCGTCCCGTTTTTTTGCGGGCTTTTGCAGCCATGAGATTTTTCATACAATTTTACTCTTTTTAGACCTAAAAAATTCAATGTCTGCGGGCTTTCCCTGCCCTCACTTTTTTTACAGGGCGGGACAAGGTTTTAGACTCGCACTCTCAAATATGCCTGCCCCGTCCCGCCCCATTTTTTTGGGCTTTTTTGGGGCAGTCCTAAACGGGACGGGCATGCCCGTTTGGCACCCCTATATTTAGGTATGAGATATATTTGTATTTTTTTAATTATCATTCTTATTTAAGTAAGAATGACATTGCACTGGAGCACCAAAGAAATATAGAGTCTGTTAAAGATGACAATTGTACTCATATTTAGTGGGCACTTGCAAAAAATACCAACAATTAAAAACTCACAAATAGATATGAGCGCGGACATGTGTAATTATCCCTTAAAATAAGGGGTACAAATACCTTAGTACCCATCATGCCACATACTCGCACATTGTATATTTATATATTTTAATTTATATTATTTATAAAATACGTATGTTTATCTCTTTCTCTTTAAAAAATACATCACAATTAAACTATTAGACATTTTAATATAATTGTTCGTTTATTTCATAATTTAATAGTAAAATCTTTGAATTTTTTGTTAATTTTGTTAAAATTTTAAAATGGTATAATATTATAGACTTATTTTTATTAGAACTGCGACTAACAGGTAGAGAAAGGGTACTTAGATTTTCATAAGGTACATATACAAATGTAAAGGTTGGTGCGCACGCATATATGGTCTCGGGTACGGAATTTTTTTTAAAATTTTGGATAAGGGGACGAATACTATATCACCCTATCCATTGTTATCTCTAGGTCCGACATACACAAAAGTATATTATTTATATTAGTGATAATATTACTGTTTGTAATTTATTTTGACTATATTCTATATTCATGAATGATTCATTTAGATATAGCATTTCTATCTTATTTGATAAATGTATGGTTTAATTTATAAATATTTTATTATGATAGTATAATCATAATACACGGTCTATTACATTGATGTATTTCTAAAAATTGTCAAAAATTTAACTCCCTAGGGTGAATACAGAAGTATATATCTGTATTTTGTTGCGGAAATGCATATCCAGACAAAATCATGTCAAAATAAAAGTTCTCTGTGCGCAATGGACTAGTGCATTTAGGGTGAATAGGAAGTGCATCTCCGAAATAATTTCTGACAAAAAGAGAAGTGTGATTCATTTACGCATGTGAAATGGGTGCGTCCGAAAATGCACTTCTGAATTCGTAAGGGCATTTTTTTCAGATTTCCATAGGGTGTTTCTTCACCACTTAAGGCAGGAAAAATGACCTTTGAAATTTTTGGCTTGTAAAATTTTTGGCAGGGAAAATGTGCTAGGTTGGCAAATGGGCTAGGTTCAATATTGAGCTAGGACTCAGGTCACATTGGTTTGCAATATGAGTCCCCTTCAATACATTTTGAGTAATGTATTATTTTTCCCACCCTTGAAGGGTGTTAGTTCACCATGCTGAAAAGTCATAAACGCCTTTGAATTTCATAAGTGCACATTCGAACACATCCAAATCACACACACTCAATGCTTTTGTGTGTGAGTCATTTCATGTTGACCAAAGATGTATTCAGAGCTACATCTTTGTAATCATAGTAGGGTTAATCTGGAGGTGTATCTCCATAACCACCCTTAATTCGAAACTAATTTTTTTTTTACGAATATGCATCTTCGGAATGCACTCTATAAGCTTAAACTAGAAACCATTATCAGACGGATGCAAAAAGTTGGAGAAAAGCATACATTAATATCAAAATACATCAGATTACATAGATAATCGTAACACAAATACATAACAAGACATAAATAATTATAACATAGATAGGTAACATAAATTTAACATTATGCATAAGCAGGACGTTTCAACATCTTCAAAATATATTCGGTTGATCTCGTTATCTCCGTATCCAATTTGATAGAAATTTAGTAACAGTTAAATCTATTCCACATAACCCTTAAATCTGCATAAGTCTTTAGCTTAGAATTGTTGAATTGAATCTACTCATTTGACAAACCAGTATCAGATGGATGCAAAAAGTTGAAGAAAAGCATATATTAATATCAAAATACATCACATTACATAGATAATCGTAACATAAATACATGACAAGACATAGATAATTATAACATAGATACGTAACATAAATTTAACATTATGCATAAGCAGGACGTTTCAACATCTTCAAAATATATTCGGTTGATCTCGCTATCTTTGTATCCAATTCGATAGAAAATTAGTAACAATTAAATATATTCCACATAACCCTTAAATTTGCATCAGTCTTCAGATTAAAATTGTTGAATTGAATCATCCCTTCGTTGTCAATCGAGGGCGAACGGTACTGGAGCTTCATAATTCTTCGATTGTCTGAGTATTGTAGGAGCATGAATCTTCCTAATTGTACGTCTTCCTAAGTGTATCACCACACTTTGAACCATTTGATCATGTTTTCTATACTCATTTAGCTTCGTGATAAATAAAATTCAATCTCGTTTGAGATATGTTGTCAATCAATTATAAGTAAAGGATGTTGTCTTTGAACTAGTGTTTTAATATAGTAATGCTTTGAAGATGTTTGTATCTCATTATGTTGATTTTAGATCATCAACTACCTAACTAAGAATAGAATATACCTAAACATACTCTAATTTAACCTTTATCTCAATTATAATTTACACAAAACATACCATTTATTGTAATTGACTACTACAATATTTATTGCCTAATGAAAACCAAAGCTTTTGCCAAATGGCATCAGTTTTCCAATCGCAATGGTTCTTCTCTCTCTCTCTCTCTCTCTCTCTCTCTCTCTCTCTCTCTCTCTCTCTCTCTCTCTCTCTCTCTCTCTCTCTCTCTCTCTCTCTCTCTCTCTCTCTCTTCTAGTCATATTTTCCACTATATTTATTTACTTGTTTGTCACTATCATGCTCTTTTCCCTCAATTTTCTCTATTTTCAGATTTTGAAATTTTAATTATATTTATAATTATTTTTCTCTTCACATTTGACCTATCCCAAGAAATTTTGAAATTCTAATTCATTTCATGCTCAAGAAATATTTGTTCAATCCTAATTAAATGTGGGAAGATAGAAATGGGAATCTCTAATTCATTTCATGTTCAAGAAATCTGTGTTCAATCCTTAAAATATTGTAACTTTTAGGCAAAATACCCTTTTTGCTCCTTAACTATACCCCAATGTCCACTCTGGTCCCTTATCTCTCAAAAGTGTCAAAGTGGTCATTTAATTGTTCAAAAAGGACCACGTTTGTCCTTTCTATCAGCTCCGTTAGTCAAAGTCAAAGGAATGGCGTATGTGGCTTACATGTGGCAGACACATGTTTATTTTAATTGCCAGGTAGTTTATTTTAATTGCTAGATGGATAATTTTGTCTGAGAAATAAAATAGAAAGGGGAAATGAAATAGAAACTTCATTTTGTCTTTGTTGGTTCTTGGTGGAAACCCTAGCGCAGCTGCCATTGACGAATCTCCAAGCTCAAGTTGCTGCGAACGAAGACGTCATTCAAGGTGAAAGCGAGGATGAAGACGACATCAGAGGTAAGTTTCTGCATCTGTAATAGTAACATAGTTAGGTTTGATGCTCTATTTTGTTTTTAATTCCATGTTTTTGAAATTTATGTTCTTCGCTTCTATTTAGGGCATAGTCTGAAATGGATGAATATCTAATCAATACAATCCACCATAGTGGTGAATTTGCTAGTGAGGACTTGAGTATGTACGTAGGAGGTCAGATTGCTAAACTGAGAGTAGATGTTGATAAGTGGAGTTTTATTGAGCTGTTAGGTAGTATCAAGGAACTAGGTTATCCAGCCATAGAAAACATATATTATAAGGATCCAACTGCTGGGGTGAATCTGTTGGTAGATGATAGAGGGGCATTAGAGATTGCTGATTTATATAGGGTCCATCTTAGTGTTGAAGTCTTTATTAAGCACACATTGTCCCAGCCTGTTTTTGATGATGAGATTGAAGTTGTGTTGGATGAGATTCCACTTAATGAGATGATAGATGGGGTAGAAGTAGAGATTGAGGAGATGATGAAGGAATTTGATGTGAGGACCAATGATGTAACACAAGATGATGTGATGACCAATGATGTAACACAAGATGATGTGAGGACCAATGATGTATCACAAGATGAGGTGAGGAACAATGATGTAACACAAGATGAGGTGAGGAACAATGATGATAATGCAGTTGGAGCTGATAATGGACCTGTGGGTGGTGAGGTTGATGATGATGTAAGACTGACTGATGATAGTTCTGATGATAGCAACTTCGAGTATGATAGTGCAATGGAGATAGTATTTGATGATGACTCTAATGATCATGGTTCTGAATTGGAAGAGGAGGAGGGAAACCTACTGGACTATGATATTGAGATAATGAACAAATGAAAAGTAAAAAAGGAAAACAAATGTGTGATGAAAACAAAGAAGATAGTAAGGGAAGTGATAATGATAGTGAGGATCTTGGAAGTGATTGTGATAGTGATGATAGCAATAGGGCTAGGAGAAAGAAGTATCCAATTTTCAAGCTTTTAAAGGATATGTCCAATTACAAATGGGAGGTCGGAAGAGTGCTTATTGATGATATTGGTGGGAGGGAAGAGTGCCTCACATACACTTTCATTTCTGATCAACAAAAGGTATGACACTTTGATATGTTATAAATTTCTCATGTTATAAATTTGATATGGTATAAATTTCTCATGTTATATTCATTTTTGATGACTTAGGGGTTATTGCCTGCAATGGAGGAACTTCTTCCTAGGGCTGAACAGAGATTTTGTGTTAGGCATCTCTACAACAATTTTAGGAAGAAGCATCCTGGAAAAAAACTAAAGGAGATTATATGGAAAGCAGCCAAGTCAACTTACTACCAAGCTTGGGAAAGAGAGATGAAAGTAATGAAAGAGGTCAATGTAGAAGCATACAAGCACATGATGAGCACTCCTCCAAGATTTTGGAGCAGATCATACTTTAAAACTCATAACAAATGTGATGCTCTACTCAATAATATGTCAGAAGCCTTTAATAGTGTCATCTTGGAGTCAAGGGCCAAACCGTTGATCACCATGGTGGAAGAGATTAGGATATACATGATGGAAAGATGGGCAACAAATAGGATGAGGTTTCAGAGATTGGAAGATGTTGATGTGCTACCAAACATTAAGAAGAAGATTGACAAAACAAGTTCATACACAAACATGTGGCTTGTAAGGTAAACATGTTTCAATTCTGATTTAAATTCTGATTTAAATTCTGCTTGTAAGGTAACCTGTAGTATTCTGATTTTAATATTCTGATTTTAGTTTCAATTCTCATTTAAATTCTGATGTTATTTGTGTCTTAGGATGTCTGATGAGTTTATATTTGAAGTGAGGAATTTGGAAAACCATGCTGAAAAATTTACAGTCAATCTGATAGAGATGACTTGTTCATGTAGAAGATGAGAGCTGACAGGCCTCCCTTGTGCTCACCAGAAGATTGATGATTATGTTCCTGAGTATTACAGGAAATCAAGATATATGCAAGTGTACAAGCCAGTCATTTTTCCAATCAATGGCTCAAACCTATGGGAGAGAACAAAGTACCCTGATGTTCTCCCACCCAAATTTAGGAAAATGCCAGGAAGACCAAAAAAAAGGAGGAATTTGGAGCAAGGTGAACTGGATGGCACTAATAGAAAGATGAGAAGAACTGAATTCATTGTGAAGTGTAGTAGATGCAAGAAATAAGGACACAACAAACTTACTTGCAAGGTACCATCAACTAGTGCACAATCATCTCAGGCTACCAATGCACAATCATCTCAAGCTACTACTGCACAAGTATCCCAAGCTACTACTGCACAAGTATCCCAAGCTGCTCCTTCACAATCATCTCAACTAACTCAAGCTCAGAAGACTACTCCAAAATCAGCCAAGAAGACTACTCCTAAAGCAAAGAAGTTGGCAGTTAGAAGGCCAAATGCACCTTTTATCCCACCTGGTCCAACAACAAGGCTGACTGCTGCAAAAACAGTTGTAGGTCCAACAACAAGGAGAACAACACCTACTAAAAGGGCCACACCAAAATGGAAACCATAGTCTCTTTTTATGTTATGTAATGTTTTAAAATATTAGACATCAGTTACTATGATGTAGTGTCTTGGACCTGTATGCAATATTTTGTGTTTAAGTATTTTGAACCTATTATGCAATATTTAGTGTTAAGTATTTTGGACATGTAATTTTGTGTTTTGGACCTGTGATGTCTGATAGCAATGTTAATGTTAAGCATTTTGAACCTATAATATTTGCCATTTTCTGTCCTATAATTATTAGTGGTTTGCTTACGAATCATTTCCCATTTCATACAATTAATCAAAAGTCAATACATACTATTAGCAGTGTGTAACAAATCATTTGCCATTGATAACTTTAAAATTCAATATAGACTTTTCCAAACATTACAACACTAAAACAAATGACCAACTCCAATTCAATACTAAAACAAATGTCAAATTCAGTACATACTAATTCAAAACATTACAACATACTAATACAGACTTTTCCAAATGACCAACACTAAAACAACACAAAACAGCCTTTTCCAATTTTTTTCAGAATTCATCATCTTCTTCAACTCCCTTGTCTTTTGTTTTAGTATATCATTTGTTGCCTTTAAAGATACCAACTCCATTTTTGCTGCATCAAGTTCAATTTGAAGCTTCTCCATCCTACTATTTTGCATCTTCATATATTGGTCTTTCTCATCCACCACATCATCAAAGAACCATTGAAAAAAATCACACCCTGTTTGGGTTAAACCCTGTGATTTTCAACATTCTAATTAATCAGAAGGCAATACATGAGATGAAAGAACAAGTGAAATTCGTTTTTACCTTGTAATTACGACAACCCCAAAATTGCTTCCCGAAATTCGTGCTAGTTGAAGCCCTACGAAGCAAAGCTATCTATCCACACCCACATACGGGTTTCCATAGCAAATTTCCAGCAAAACCACCACCACTCTTCGTGTTAGATTCATATGAACATGGCCCTGCGATTGATGATGATGTCTGCTTTATTTTAAACAATCAATTTTGGAAACTGACTTGGGATTGAAACAAAACCCTAGAATTTGGGGAAGAAACAAAGATGAATTATTCTGATGGAAACGATGAAGAAGACAAGGTTGAAGAAGGAGTATATGACATTCCACATCACCTGCCACATATACAAACCTAACGTCCGTTTGTGCCATTTGGACAGAAAGGACAAACGTGGTCCTTTTTGAACAATTAAAGGACCACTTTGACACTTTTTAGAGATAAGGGACCAGAATGGACCTTGGGGTATAATTAAGGGACCAAAAAGGGTATTTTGACTAACTTTTATCTCAATATACGTTTTAGTTGTTAACCTTTTTTATTTTGTGGGTAGATGGTTTGACAGAGATAAATGCATCTTAATTGTTTGACACAATATAATATTCTGTGGAGTTTGTGGGATTATGTCCATATGGCTAAACTTAGGCAAACTATGTTCGATTCATTGACTTTCAGTAGTAATAAATATAATTTACTCTAAAATTGGATGGAAGATGTTGAAGTTTTATTTATATGGGAAGAAAATGAAAAATATGTGATAATGCCACTCAATAATTTTATTGTGTAAAGTAATGCCTCAACTATACACTTGCTAATATGTATTTGTTTTTATTCAATCAGCACATTTCGATGCATTCCCTAACAATGTTATAATCAGACTATATACTCCCTACAATGTATATGTTTTTATTCAAAAAATCATATGCTAGTTGTTATCTTTTTCACTTTTGATGACAACTCGGATGGTCTTCTTTCTGATTTTTGGTTTAACAACGGTACATATTCCATTATAGCAGCAGCACTACATAGATGGTTTCAAATCAACTTTTCTAGCCATCTTGTTATCACTTCCTAGTGTTGTCAAGAAATACATGGTTATAGAGCAAAGCTGCACCAGGTAAACTTTATTCTCACTAGGGCACTACAACCAATACTCAAACTTCATAATTATATAGTACATCCAAACTGTCAACACATAAAGTCTGATACAATCAGTTACTATTTTATTTGAAATACTAAACCCTGGTACAATCTGTCACAATCATGTACTCCTGCACCATTGATACAAGTCCGACACAGTCAATTCTGCCTCTATAAACAAGTGTTATGATGCAAAATACGAATTGTAATACTGGCACACACTTTATTTCCTTGTCTTTTGTGGTACATATCCTAACTATTTCATTTATTTGAAAAACAATTCAGTTTTAACAGAACTATATTATTATACTAAAGTTGATGCTAACTATACAATCCATTTTTATTGTCATTCATCAAATTCATAATCTTCAACCTAATTAGCAAAAACTAAGATTTTGAATCATTACTTGGAAAATATTTGACTCATTTTTTGGTTATTGCTTACAAAAATGTTGAATTTATATGGAACTATATAATATCTAAACTATATAATCTTTACACATACTTGAATTCAGTAAGTTTTAAATCATTTAGTGATTATATTCCTAATTGTCATATTTAATGAAACTTTGTTGTATTATGATAGAAACTATTCATATTTTAACTAAAAGATTTGTCATATTATCATATGTTAAATAACCAAGGACGTGTAGCTAAAGATGTTCCTACTTTTGAAATTGCTTCTTATTTACCTTGTCACTAAGCTCTTACATTTCAGGTTTTGTTCCTCTTATCACCTTGTTTACGACACAAACGTTATATATTTGCTTGATATTTGAGATATTTCTAGGTCTTTTGCATTTTAATGTTTCAAGTATGTTTTTGGACGTCACCATTTTCAATGTCATGTCAGAAACAACTTCATTCTCCTTAGGATTAAGACGACATACAATAGGATGATCGGCTAACTTGTGACACAATTAATAATTATATCCATAAGTCTTAAAAGGACAGGCACATTTTCTCGATCCGATGTCATCCCGTTTCAACTTTCGAGTAGGTTGTTGGTACATGCCCCTTCTTTCGCATCTCATTGTTACAAATTATGTCTTCTATAAGAACCATTATCGGAGCTCCTAATTACAACAACGAACCCAAGACGCTCTTTAACCATTGCCAGAGCTCCTAATTACATGCCCCTTCTTTCGCATCTCATTGTTACAAATGTATGTCTTCTATAAGAACCATGAGTCTTGCTAATGAGTGTCCTAAAGACGCTCTTTAAGCATTTCAAATAACGAAAATATTCTATAAAAAAATTAACAGTTTCAATTTTCAAGGCATTAAATACACATATTTTCAAGAAAAACTTGATATTTTAAGGTTTTAAAATAGTGTCTCTGAAACACTCGTTAGCATTTCCCTTTTATAGTATTGTTCGACTCTCCTGCTTAATAGGAAAAGAAAGATGGATTAAACAAAATATAACCAGATTTGATCTCTAACTAAGAGAATGATGTTAAATAATAATTCAATAAAGTTCGTAAAAAACATACATTTTCGGAAATTTGAAAAAAATAGTAAATGGTTTAGCAATAACTTGTGCGACCCTTCTTTTTCACGCTTAAATTGATTGTCATTCGTGATCCAACGAGGGAGATTTTATCTTGAGATTCAACGATCCATTACATACAAACTCTTGATGTTGTTTTCTAATTTAATCATGACATCTGTGACAATTATATTTTAATAACAGCATTCAAACATAAAATACCACAACATACCCCGTCTCTGCAGTATCCTATTTTGATAGAAAAACATCTCCCAACAATTTCTATAGAACATCCAAGTTTTATCCAAATAATAATTGCATAAAGTCATAGTCTATAATAAACCACACACTGTGCAAGGATATGATTATTCGTTTATTCTATGTAAACTGTATCGTTATTTGGGGAAAGCCAAGGGTGAAAGTAGGGGGATAAATGAAAGAAACCATCAGTTCCATTCCAAAATATTCAATGTGACATCCTTAAGTAGGAGTAAGCAAATTTTGTCTAAAAAAAATCAAGAGTAAGCAAGAATGAAACTGGTAAAAAAATAAACATTGTAACTTATGAGTTATGAGGCAAACATGAGTTGTTAAACAACCCTGAAGTACATAAGAAGCACTAGTATATAAGAAACATTCAACTTCTCCGAGACCGTAAGCCCCCAAAGATCTCCACATAGAACATATAGAAATAATGTCACATCACATATCAACAGAATATCCACCAAACAAAGGGTGATTCATAGCAAAAGTAAAACAACCATGAATTGCTTATTATAAATGGCTTGGTGCCAATAGATAAACTTAATCGATCTCACTGTGACCACCAATGGAGGAAGTCCTTGCGCCTATTGATCTTCTTCTGGAGTTGGAGGAGTCCATACAGTAAAGCCTCGGCAGTTGGAGGGCAGCCTGGAACATAAATATCAACGGGAACTATCCTGTCACATCCACGAACAACAGAGTAAGAGTAGTGGTAGTATCCTCCTCCATTAGCACAACTTCCCATGGAGATAACCCATCTAGGCTCCGGCATTTGATCATAAACCCTGCAAGAATTTGTCAGCATTGACTTCAGTACTGTATATGGTAATCTGAAGTGCAAAATTCCCAACACCAAGATTATCGACTTCAGTACTGTATATGGTAATCTAAAGTGCAAAATTCCCAACACCGAGATGATTGACTTCAGTACTGTATATGGTAATCTAAGTGCAAAATTCCCAACACCAAGATGACGACGTATTACAAAAGACGTCACAATTATGGTAGATGTTCTTCAAAATTGCCAAGAGTAATTTGGAAAAGAATCCTCTCAAATTAAAATTTCGTATAACATTGCCAAAATAAAGAATATGTATCCTTTTTTTTTTTTAATATATGCTCAAGGAAGAGGATTCATTCCCAAATCTCAGGTAAGTGAGACACCAAAACAAATTCAGAAACATAAAAAATTTGCAGAGTCCTATAAGTGGAACAGCAATCTGGATAATGATATATTCATAGATAAAGATGAGCAAACTATAGTTTTATATAGTAGAATCATACTAAAATTAAATAGTGGCATGCATTATATTCTCTGTAACAAAAGTTGTCAAAGTCACAAACACACATTGTTAAAAATAGCATTATGTTTAAATTTCAATACCACTATTACACCATAACTATATAATAACACGCTGTACTAATCAGTGTATTGCAAAACAATAGCAAATTGTTCCATTTCCACTATGCTTTAGCTCTATTGCACCTCTCTAGGTAGTCAATCTTGGAGAGCAGCGCAAAACAGTTGACCCCAAAAACAAGGTTGTGTGTAGAGGGGGGATGAAATTACATGAAAAATATTAAAAACACATCTGATATGAAATTAAACAAATAATCCAAGACTCGTTATAATAAAAGTCACATAATTAAAAAAAACATACATTTAAAGACCAACAAAAGTCAAGGAAAAAAAAAAAGAGGGAAACATAAAATTAATGTAGAAAAATATCAAAACAGGGAAACAAAATCAGAAGAGAGGGGTTTGAGGAGGAAATCAAAAGTTCAAAAGAATAGGTAAAAAGTTAGAGAAGCAGAAGATGAGAAGTAAGGAGACAAAGCAGGACAGAAGGGGTAATAAATGAGAGAAGCAGAGAAAGAGAAAGAATACAAAAAGAAACAGTTCATTGCGATGCGGATCTCACTGCAGCGTTCAGGAGGAGGACACTCAATGGTGTCACAAAGAAATAGGAAGGAAGTGGGAGGGGTCGCGGCAAAGACAGAAGGAAGTATAAAGTAATTGTAGAGCTTCACAGAGAAGGAGAAAAGAGAAGAGGGTAGGATGGTTTAGCATACAAAAATGTCAAGAACACCCCCTCAAACATTTTAATTTTTAAGTGCGGTGTGGATTTTTTCCTTCAAATTCATTGCAGTAGACACCATACAGGTGTCATTTCGACGCCCGGCATGATTTGATCTTTGTGAAAGTGCCTGTAGTGGCAGCATCTGACTTACACGATGTACTGAGCTTCACCGTGGCAACCAACAGCCACTCCACGCAGCTATAGACTGGAATTTACTATCTAGGCACTGCTATAGCCATTATTTGACAACACTATATTTAATGTAATATAAGATGATCACTACATATAAACCTCTTCCAACATGCAGGGACGTTCAAATTTAATTGAAATGATTTCTACAACCACATTCGAGCACATAGAGAAGACTATCTGCTAGCCAACTCATATGGACTTGGGTGTGTATTATAAGGAAGAAAGGAAACTGCTGAAGGGAATTAGAAGCCAACCCACATGATTTAGATGCGTATTATTAAGTAAAAAGGAAACTACAGCAGGGGACTAGAAGTTCGTAGAGGAGCAACGAGAAAAGAAATTACTTCTAATAGGGGAGCGCATAACAATTGCAAGGACCTGCACACTTGGTTTGTAAAGAAACCTACTTCTAATTGTAAAATAGAATAAGAGATGAAAGGAAGATGAGGGGATAATCAAAGTCTGAATGAGGATTGGAAAGATAAGAAAGAGACCATTAAAAGAGTGTCTGCAAACTACAGTGTGTCGCTTCATTTTTCCTGTTTGGTGCTTATCATCGGTATTTGAAAATATTACTATTTAATGATACTATGACAAAATCATAAGCAGCAGAAAGATAAATTTCAGGAGATTTCTTCTACTAGTTCCCTACAGGCAGAATATTCTGAAGTAACCTATGATAAGATAATTGTCAATCAAAACAAACGAAACAAAGTATAATTTGATGCAATTAAATCCTATTTGAGATATCTACTGGCCTAAACACTATTAAAATTGTTTCAGAGAGCTTATGTAACCAGCTTTCAAAAGCTGTTTTCAGCTTATTTCCATAAGCTCTACAGAGGATAGCTTATGAAATAACTTGTAGCTAATATCAAAACACTTTAACTTTATTTCATTTTTGGCTAGCAAAAACCTATACATAAACATTTATATGATTAAAAAGCGTTTAATTACGTTGTATATCCAAACAAGACCTAAATCAAGAGTATTTGAACAAACAGAACATAAAAACCCTAGAAAAAGGGGAAGAAACCTACTTGCGAAGAGCGGGTGCCATCTTGTTAGTAAGAGTACCAGCAACAATCATACAATCAGATTGACGAGGGCTAGGTCTGAAAATGATCCCAAATCGATCCAGATCGTAACGAGCAGCACCGGTATGCATCATTTCAACAGCGCAACAAGCAAGGCCAAACGTCATAGGCCAAAGGGAACCGCGACGAGCCCAATTCAAGAGATCATCGACCTTCGAGATCACGTACTCCCCCGTCTTGGAAAGACCGGCTGGAGAGGAAGCCGATGGGGGAGGCGGTGGAGCATAGGGTGTAGGTGAGGTTGTGGATAGAGAAGGTAGGGTTGTGTGGAGAGAAAGTGCACGTTGCGGCGACGCTAGGTGGGAGAATCGTGAGGATGTTCGAGATAGAAAAGCCATGGCGAAGGGTTGCTGCAGAAAACGCTGCTTCGTGAGGCCCTTTCTTTCTTCCCCCTGTTTGTGTTTATTTGGACGGATATGCCAATCAGCGAAACTGTTTATGTTGGCCAACTTGACGTGGTGCACCGTGGACCATCACTATTTTTTTGACAAACTAACCCCCAAACTTTACGATATTGTTTCAATTTTTTCAAACTCAAATTAAATGTATGTTGGCTGTGGGATGTCTAAAATTTATTATTTCATTGAAATTGTGAATTTGATTTCTAGTTTAATAAATAAATGCCAAATTTGGTATTTGTTCCGCGAGAGGAACATAATTGACCAGTGAAATTGAGTTTTTGTTGTGGTGGAAAAGATACTGATTTGCAAGGTTATCACTTCAAGATTCAAGTCAATATGAGAGTAAGATAAGTAAATGAAGTTTGAATTTGAATTGTACATGGAAAACAATGAGTTTCTTCCTTAAAGAGTAGAGCTGTTATAACAACTTGTTGATCTTTAGGCATGAGATGCAGAGAACCGTTGGATGAATCCGGAATTCGAATCACATGCACTCTAACCCAGGATAACATGCCTGCTCCGCGAGTGACGTGGTGGACTCGATTTATTCTCTAGGTCAAGGCTATTGGGCCTTCTAAGTGATCCACAACAATTACTCCCAAGCCCTTACCTCTCTGCTCTGTAGGGTGGGCCTTTGTTGCGTTTGCCTTTTTCTGCCAACTATAGCCCAACTTGAGCGGAAAGTTAAGAAGTGACATCATTGTTAATGGGAAATCGCTATGCTCTATCATAATGACATTTGAAAACTAAAGTACTTGAGTATTTTTTTTAAACAATCTGGATCGTTGATAATGCCTATCATCTTTCTTTTCGTAAGACTTTGTGAAACCAGTTATATAGTTTCTCGGGGGCGTTACCTTTGTTCTTTTCACCATTTGTATTTCTACAACATATTATTTTCTAAATTGATGGAAATGGTGTCCACCATGAGTTAAAAAAAGGATACATTTATCTCTTGGGTAGATCCCGCAATTTTAGCAACCATTTTTAACTTTGCTCGTTAAGGTAGTCTAGAAAGGGTTTTCCTTTAGGTGGGTCCTTCTTTTGGCTATGGCATATTAATCCTTGAGGAAGATAGAAGATAGAAGGATTTACGAATCCACTTTTTCTATAATAGGTCTCCGCTTGCCCCTCAATAGTTTTGAAATAGAATTTCTGAACCATTTTATGGTTGATCCCTCGCAATTGAACCCTGTGAGTTGGGCCTGTGCCAAAGTCTTTCAATATTGGTGTGACTATCAGAAAGGAAATCCATATTTGTAACTTTTCTTTCATCTTTTTTCCAGGTACAACGGAGTGTGACAAATCGTGCTGCACATAGGAACATACGAATATGTTGTAGTGAAAAATAAATTCTCCAAACTTTTCACAGACATGTCCTGACATCTTGTCTGAGACAAGTGTCTCTGCAGACACTATATGCTACAACATAGAGAATATTCTCTCTTACTTGCAACAACAAAACTCCACACACTTTCCTCTATCATACACTATCATGTATTCCTTGCTCTTCATGCACTACTACTGAAAAGACATTTAACAATGGTTGGGAAAGATATATAATCATGCAGGACTAGGCGTTGTTATGTAGCGTGTGGTAGTATATGCGACACTTTCAATCACGGTCCAATGAACGTCGTAGTAAACAGGAAAGTGCACGCTCTTTAACAACGATTATTCCTAATAACCGTTGTGATATTATATGTGAATAAATGTCAATCGTATCATACTAGAATCAACACTACACCATTTTTGAATTGTTGTCAAAACTTGTATTATAAGTACACAATAAATTTGAACAGGTCGATGTATGCAATCTTTCCAACTTCCAAAGAGAATAGAAAGCGTATAGAATTAAAGAAACAATAACGAGCATCTTTGGTTTTTAAACTTCCAAGAGAAGAAGATGAAGAACCAGAAGGGACAATATAAAAGCGGAAGAACCAAAACACAAAAACAACTTCATTCAAAGGAATCAACATGTGGTATCCTGCTCAAGCTACCAACAATGTTGAGAATCCAAATGTTGTTATAGAGGATGTTGTCATGCAAAACCAGCCTGAGCCTCAAGATGTTGCTGCAGATGGTGTTGTAGTGCAAAACCAACATCATATTCAAGATATTGCTGAAGAGGGTGTTGTGTTTAGACTAATGAGAGTTCTCAAGGTGAGGAGAAGAAGAAGAAGAAGAAGAAGAAGAAGAAGAAGAAGGTTGAGGCAAATAATTAATTTTTTCGATTTTGAAGATGATGATGAGGCCGACTATGATTGGTCTAGTTTTATTTCAGCAAGAGGGTTTAGATATGATTATGGTTTTTGATTAAGTAATGAAAGTTTATGTTATGAAGTTTTAATCTTTATGTTTAACTGTCTTAAGGTTATCAACTTAAATTATCAACTTAAACTATCATCTTAAACTACAAATTATATAAACTAACAAACAGATAATTGTAATTGAAAATTCAACAGTTTGCGACGAACTTACTCGTAAGAAATCGTCTTTTAGTTGCATTCCTGTCAAGTTCACTGCATCTTCAATTATTAAATTTCATAACAAAGTAAATATTAAACATAAAGCAGATAGGAATCAGTGTAAATTTTTCAAATTTCAAGCCCTACTTCAACTATTATATTTCATAACAAATTAAATATTAAACATAAAGGAGATAAGAAAACACAACAACTTCAAATTTCTACAAAATCTCCCTGACTTCAGTTTGTTCTTCAAATTTTTGTTCTTCTTTTCTGAATTTTCTTACATAGCCTTCAAATAGCCCACAACTTCCAACTCTGACTTCATATCACTCTCATCTTCATTTCCCAAATTTTCTCTCATGTCTTCACCCCATATGAACAAATTACATGTTTCATCACTCCTCCAAAATGAACATCTCCAAAAAAGCCTTCCTTTATTATGTCCCTTCTTGCATTGGTACAAAATCATACGACTATCACAACCACATAAATTTTCAGATCTAGATTTTACAGTGGAAGAAGACATAGCAAAACATTTGGATGAGTTTGTATTCAAATGCGACATTTGAAACGAAACTGAACAACAATAATGAGTATGGGTGTTCTTGTCTTCTTTCAGATGATGTCGACGTTGTTGGTGCTAGGGTTTATTTATTTTTTTAGTGGAAAAATGGATACTTAGTGTTTAACATATATAAAGAAGCGTCAATGTGTAACAATGGCTTTATAAAGGAGCCGTAGTGATATACCTATTATTTTTTAATTAAATATAAATAAAATTGAATAGGCGCACATTAACGTAAAATGGATTAACTATTTGAGGAACCTAAGGATCAAACTCGGAAAAGTTGGGTTATATCACTACGGTTAGGTAATTAACCGTAATTATAACCTTAAAATTTTTAATAAAAAAATAAAAAACAATTGTTAGCGCATGTGTTTAGAAGTGTCACCACGGTTTTAGGGTGAACCGTGGTGACTTTGGCGTTGTTGTTTTCGTGTTTTGTAGTAGTGATGGATTTGATCATTAAATCTTCCTTCCCTTTCCATTGAACCAGAAAGTATCTTCCCTGAATCTCACCCAGATACAAAACAGGATGTCTGCTCTGATTCTAATTGAAATTCTGGTATACACATCTCAGATGTCCTAAGAGATGTTGAAACATTGATCTCTGAATAACACACAATGACAGGATAAGTATTATTTAAAACAATATTGGAAAGTAACTGAACACACAAGATTGTTAACCTAGTTCGGTGCACGACAACACCTACTCTAGGGACTACCAAGCTAGGAAGGAAATCCATTATTACTAATATCAATTCGAAGCTTAACAACCTCCGGTTTACAACTTCTCACTTAATCCCTACCCAATGCAACTTCTACCTAGAAACCTCCTAGATATGAGAAACCCCCCTCACTTCCAATCACCGCAGTGATGTCTCACAGTAAAAATCTCATTTACTGATATTGACGACCCTTTACATCAATCTTCAATTACAAACGATTCTAGATTAAGAACCTCTTAATCAAGAATAATACTTGATCTTGCTTAAAAGCTTCGATCAAGAATAATAGCTTGAGAACCAAGCAACACACACTTAGATAAATGCATCAACGATACCTAAGTGACATACAAACATTCAATACTTAACAACTTATGAATGAATGACAGAACTTACAACACAATGAAAAAATCATTCTCTTCTATCAAGAATGATATTAGATAGGCTCACAATTAACACACAAACCCTAATCAATTCTACCGTAAGTTCTACTCTAAACTAGGTTTGTCGTCTTCCATATATAACGCACTTCTGGACTGGATTTGGACTTCAAAGCGCAACAAGGAGACTGCTATAAATCTGCACAAGATTCTCCATAAAAATAGGTCTCCAATAATTAGTTTCCTAAATATTCTCCATATTTAAAAATTATGAATACATCTTAAAACAGATAAAATCTTTTATCCTTAAACTAAGCTCCAAATTGAATTGCATAAGATTTCCAGAATATTCTGTATATGTAACAATCCATATTCCAAAAGCCCATATTTGCATACAATCACGATTTTGGATGATTTTGCATAAGACATATTTTCTCGACATGTTTCTTCAGTTGCAGTTGATAGAACATTCTATTTAACATAAATTTGCTGCAAATTGAAATAGCCTATTTAACATGTAGCTCTCTAATTTATTTTACTAAATTTTTTACTAAAATTAATGTGAATCATACAATAAAAAATTAACGATATATAAAATTAAGGTATCACAATGACTTGCATCCAAAACAATCTCGTTGTTTAGGTTGAGGTTATGAGGATGTGTTGTAGATGATTTACAATACTCTCGTAACATTACTTCCGACCTCCTATTCTATGAGTAATACGAATATGACATATGTCTCACTCATGGCATATGAAAATAAAAAATTAAACCATGTGATAAAAGAAATCCCAACTTACCCCTGCTTCGGAGATGCATCTTCGAAGTAATTTTTTTTTAAAATTTTTTTCAGACTTCGGAAGTGCATTTCCGAAAACACCCAAAAATTGGTGTTTTCGGAGATGCATTTCCTTCACTATTTCATCATTTTTCTCCAAAACAAACCCAAACCCTCTCCAAAACTTCCATTATCTTAATTATTCACCATTACAGGACAAAAATTGTAATCGCATTGATAGTAAATTGGGAAGTCTCTTAAATGATAGTAAATGCAGAACGAGTTGTAATCAACCTGATTTGAAATTTCAAAGTGCCTTTTCTTCCTACTTAAAAGCGTGCTCTCTCACCCATTTTTCCTCCATATGTTGCAGCTTCGGTTGTTCGTCCACCTGTTGCAGCGCCGTTTGTTCCATCTGTTGCAGCGCCGGTTGTTACTCCATCTGTTGCTGCGCCGGTTGCTTCCTTGAGTTCGGCTCCGATTTCCATCGAGAGCCTGAATGCCGAAGTTAAACAGAAGGCTACTCTAGAGCCGGCTCCGTCGTCTTAGAAGGCGGTTAGGTTCCCTAACCGACCTGGTTACGGTCAATTGGGAAGGAAAATTCAAGTTCGTGCTAATCATTTTCAGTTGCGAGTGGCTGATAAGGATCTACACCACTATGATGTAAGTATAGTTTGCTCATAAGTTTTTTGAACTTTAAGTGTATAATTTTTGTTGTTGTTTATTATGTTGGTAAGTTACAATGTGGTATGGATTTCTAGAGGATCAGGACTTTCTAACCTGTTGCAGCGTCTCCTCCATCGTCTTTCTAACCTCATTCTTTTATCATCAGGATCGGGACTTTTCAAATTCCCACTCATATGAGAGTCAATCGGGTTAAACTTGACTAAAGCACGCTTCATATATATGAATGTACTAGTACTCATTAACTGTACTCATACAATATCCTACAAGATATTTTACAACATGTTTAAATGATAACAGCCGTGTTAACAAAAGGGCAACAATTTCTACACCTCTTGGTAAAAACATTGGATGAATAATCAAAACAAACCCTAAATTAGGTGTATTTTCCCATTAGGGTTTCATGATCATGAGAGTAATGTGAGGGTTTCATGATCATGAGAGTAATGTGAGTGGAATGTAAGAACAAAAAAACAATAAAAGTAAAGAAAGTGTAATTACCGGGAATATGAAAAGGAGGAGGTAGGTGAACAAGGGTTGGGTTTGGTTCAGTGATGTTGAGTTCAAAGATCGGGGACCGACGTTATCAAAATGTTGACTCATCCTCACCTACCCGTGTTTAACAATATGTAACTTTAATCTTATGTAATGTGATCGATGTAATCTTCATCCGATTAAATAAAGCGAATTGTTCTTGTTTGTTATTTTTCTTCTGTCCAGACCTTATTTCGGAAGTGCATTTCAGAATTCCTCCAAGGGGGTGAATTCGGAGATGCACTTCTGAATACACCAATTTTCTGAAAAACAACTTTATTTCGGAGATGCATCTCCAAAATCAATATTTTTCATTAAAATATTCACCTTTTCGGAGATGCATTTCCGAAAACACCTTTTTTTCAATAAAAGTACGTTTTCGGAAATGAACTTCCGAAACAAGGGGTATTTTTGTAAATTCACCAGAGGTGACCAAGAAGATTAGGAGGTGGGTAAAGAAATTTCCTAAACTTTTTACAAGCTTGGCTGATTTATTAATAATTGAAAGCAAAGCACTTCATCAGAAAAAGGTATCAAGGAACACAAAGGACTTAAATTTCTTTCTTTATAACTTCTGTATTCCATTTCAACTGCAAAACCTTGGGTGAGAAAGGTCCAAAATATGAAAAACCATGTCCTCTATTTCTACTGGACTTTCCTCAAATGGACCTTTTTACTTCCACTATACAATAGTGCCACCAAAGACCGCACAACAAAATTGCTTTGTTTTGTTTGTGAGTCTAAATATAATATTGCATGTTATGTTCTATAGTGTGTATATATATGGTGGTGCTAGTTTGGTGGGTAGGTTCATTGTACAATTGATCACATATCCTAGGGATATTCTTAGTTAAGTTAAAAAATGAGAGTAGCTAGAAAATGCTCATATTGTGGAACTATAGGACACAATTCAAGGACTTGCAATAACAGTCTCAGTCACAAACACAAACAGCTTTATCTTTGGTCTTCTTCACCTTCATCACATAGCTCTTTATCAATATATTCCTCCTCGCTTACTCGGTTTCGTGTAAATGAAAATTCAAACAATTGCTCCGGAAGTTGTCTCATATCTACAATCCCATGCAACAAAAAAGGTAATAATTATATTTTTATTATATATGTGTATCTGTCCTCTTACAAGTTGGTTTTGTAGAGATGAACTAATTTCGGTCTGAGTTTTTATGATCAGGTGTGTTGTGGACCGAGGATGAACACTATATGTTTCTCAGAGGACTTGAGAAACATGGGAAGGGTAACTGGAGAAGTATATCTAGAGATTTTGTGACAACAAGAACACCAACCCAAGTGGCAAGTCATGCACAAAAACATTTTATTCGACTGATTTCGAATAGCTTCATGAATAGAACACAACACAATCTCAACCTCCTTAGTGTAAGAAAATTATAAAAAGTCTCTTTCCATATTAAAAATAGTTATGTACATGTGCTTAGAATTAGAGTTACATGCACAAAAATTACTTTCAACTTAGTTTTTACTAAAATGATTCTGTAATAAATTTTGGCAGGTGGGGTGTGAAAGTAAAACAAGAACTTTTGAAGCATTTCATGAACCAAGTGAAGCTTTTGGCAGAAGAAACTTTCTCCCTCACTGGCTTTCTCATCATCAATATTCAGTTCTGAAATGGCCTAACTCTTCAACTTCAACTTCAAGGAATTGTAGTCCTGAGAAAGAAGCACCTGATTTAGAACTCAAACTTGCAACTCCTATGCCATTATTAGAGCTAACAGAGGCATGCTCTTTAAGCCATTTAAGTTAATCAGTATAGTGTAAGTGACACTGACTTTGAGGAGTCGTGTTTGTTTTATTGTGTAACTCACCCTATTCAAGCAAACTGTGAAGCACTGATTTCATGAAATAAGACAGAATTGGAAGTTTGTATATATAGTAAGTACTGACAATGTTTCACTTTAATTTTAGGGTTAATAGTCATTCACCCCTACCATATAGGCGAATTTTGATTTTTCCCCCTTTAAAAAAAAAGTTTTGGATTACCCCTGTAATTTTAAAATTTTTAAAACTTAAAGTCTTCTTCCCCTAAGAGGAAAAATTACCCCATGTAAAATATATTTTTTTGATTTATCCCCCTGGTTTTTATACGCTTAGGGGGTGCCCGAAAATTATAGGGGGTAATCCAAAACTTTTTTTTAAAGGGAGAAAAATCAAAACTCGCCTATATGGCAGGGGTGAATAACTATTAACCCTTAATTTTATTTAAAAATATAGCAGATGTTTAGGATAAATTTAATTTTGAATCGGCATAAAATCACATAATATACAAGATGGCTAGCTAGAAATATCAAGGGGAATTTCTTAATGAAAAAGAGTTATCTTATTCAGTTAAGATTCGTTCTTAGAACTGATTTGGGGCTGATTGTATTGGGTCTAATACTTTTAGTTTAGTTCATTGGCTTCACAACCCTTTAGTGTGTATTAACTTTGTGGTTGTAAGCTAATGTTTTTTTGATAGCTTTTGGATCCTCTTTCTTTTTTCTTGTATTGAGTTGAGTATCTCATATACTCTCTTCAATATATTTTCTTGCTTGTCAAATAAATATATAAAATGGGTGAAGATTTAGAGTATATTGTTGAAGAATTTGATCATCGATGTAGTTTGATTCCATTTTCTTGTAATCATTGATCTTTCACCTGCAAAATAATAAATAATTATATAAACCTGAGGCGTGTAAAAATACTGTCCTTAAGGATTTATCCGCCTCATAAGCGCAAATCCCCCAGGATTCAACAGGTTCTTCCCAGATTCTCATTATAAATCTGAGGTATCAGAACAACAAGAACTACTCTTTGAGATCACCAGAAGATGTAATCCAAAAACAAAAGAGCAACAAAAGAAAAGGAAGAAAAGAGGTTTTGTTAGATTATTACGTTCAAGTATTTTATTTTTTCTACTATTTCTAAAAGTAAGAGAGTAGACATATATATACATATAAGAGAATAATATTTAATGACTTGGACTAAGTCAAGTCAATATTATAATAAACTCATTATGGACCACATTAATATTTGCTTTAAATTATAAATAAAATAATAATAATAATAGTAATTTTCTTTAAAAATATTTTATCTTATTTTTCACTTAAAATTGAGACAAAAACTATTTAAAACTTTTGAAATATCATCAAAATTTACAACAATCCCCCACATATTTCAAAAGTTATTAAAAGTTGTATAAAAGAATTTCATGGATTAACATCATGGATGTGATGCATCAAACTAGTGTAGCAAGCTATATGAACTAGTCCTAGAATGATAGTACTTAACATACAGTAAAATTGGTGTAGCAAGCTATATGAACCAAAGACACTTTATGTATGTTAGAGGTCTACCACTCACATCACACCCCCACGGTTTTTGTTGTTGACGCTGTGGTGCGCTAATAGGCCATGCGCGTGCCTGGTTATTTCATGAGTGCTCTAGAGATTTCGCCAAGATCTCATACAAGCGGCCCCACTTAACACTCACATAGGTGATTTCATCAAGTGTATGCTGCAAATCATACACCACCTATAAAGGATATGAAATTCATTAAAAGCTACATAAACTTATCCTCTCAATAATGCAGTGTCTAGCACCTTCTCAATTACACCATGGGAAAAGGACGCAAACAAAAATTAATCAAATAATTTTTGGTGCTAGCAGAACTAACAAGTGACTTGTTCTTACCCATATGAACCTTTTTCATGGGATCTCCAATCACAAAGGTTGGGTTCCCATCATTTGTTAGTTTCAATTGGCTAAGTCCAATTCCCTTCGATGTGTCACAAATTAATTTCTTCCCAGGGCTTTGTCAGAAGATCGACTAGGATGACTTTGATTTGACTTCACATAAATAGAGGATCTTACCTCGTTATCAAGTAGCTACTTTATACACAAATGAGGAAGTCACACATTTTCTTCCTAAAAAATATTGACTAAGACGTCTCTAAGTCAATGAATCTCAAATATTACTCAAGTTTTAATATTAAACTTGGTCTCCATAATTAAATTTATACAGGTCTGCTTATATGACTTATAAGCGACATCATTATTTCTCAATAAAAATAAATAAAAATCTATTTAAGATTTTAGTACTGTAAAGGTGTGTTTGAATGCTTTTCAAATAACAACACCCCCCACAATGAAAAATAATTTCACATTTAATTTTATTCTCATTTCAATCGTATATTAACATCAATGTATTATTGTAACACCTTGGATCATCCACACTATAATAAATATCACAACTCAAAATGTCTCATGTGATTAAAACTCACCATACAAATATTTTTCACCATACTCAATAAATAATAAATAATTTTCCATTAATATGAAAAAATTTCTTACATTGAGAACAATGTTATCTCAAATTTCTCAAGTTATTATACCTCATAAACTTCCCAAAATTATTTCTATAATAACAGTTACGTTTCTATTTTTTTTCTCATTCATATCGTATATAATCTCAAAACTACTTAATATATTATCAATAAAATAATTAAATAATATTTTATAAAAAATAAAATATCTAAAATCATATATATATATATATATATATCAAATTAATTTCTTTTTATAATATAAATATTATATGCCCCCACATAAAATATATTCTAAGCAAATTAAAAGTGGGCATATCAATATATTGTATAATCTCATAAAATTTCATCTATAACAAAATATCTCAAATTCTACACTTAACTCAAATGATTATTGAGAATAAATAATATATTAAAATCTATTTAATTAATATCAATGAAATAATTGTTCATAAGTAAACCTACCATATAACTTTACAAGAATAAGTATCTCATATCTATAAAATCACAAAGGAATAAACATTCGTCCATAATTTTATAGATGCACCGTTAATTCATAACAAATATCTATACCGTTTATATATTTTTTTAATTTTACACCACATTCATTTATTGATATCATAAATACAATTATTTATTTTATTTAATACCACAATTAAATTTCAATCAATATATATATATATATATATATATATATATATATATATATATATATATATATATATATATATATATATATATATTATTGTATGTAATGATGATTCTAATCTTGTACTGTTTCTAATGGCATGAAACAACTCGAAGAAATATTCTATTTAATAATATTTAATAATATAATATTATAAAATTAAGACACAAAATAATAATTTATGATAAATGTTTAAGAAAAAGGTATTGTTAATTCTAGCTACCAGTTATCGTACGGATAAATAAAATGAAAAATCACCACCAGTTATTAACAATTCATAAATATTATGTTTTCTTTCTTTCTCAATATATTTTTTTTTAATAAGCAATTTTATAAGATATCGCACTAGGAGTGCAACCCTTACAACAAAAACTCTAAAGAGAGTTAAAATAATTTAGAGGTAATTTATACCAATCATAAAAATGTGTCCTAGATCATGATATGTCACCACAAAAAATAATTATATTGTATTTAGTTTCGATTAAGTAATTAAGCATACATTACAGAATTAGATACAAACTTGAATTTTATCACCATATTTTTTCTTTATCATTTGATTAATATAATAATTAAATAACAATGACAAAAGATATGTAAAGAAATGACGCTAAAATAAAAGGTATAGACCTATAGTGTTCAACAACAAAATTAGGTGAATTAAGAAAGTCTATGGTCTACATTACAAAATCTCATTATATATTTATAATCTATGACATGTAAAAAATAAACATTATCTTCGCATAATAAATATTTTTTTTTCACCCAGTTCATAAGCAGCAAAATAAAATTATTGAGGAAGAAAAACTTACTTGATTTTTACAGAGTCAAATATTAGAGTAATCCATTATGTCATCATTCTTTTTTCACAAAAAACAAATGCTTGTCAAAAACTCCCGTCGTCATGACTTTTCTGCTACTAGCAAAGATAAATCCTTAAGATTGTTGAAGAATTTGATCATCGATGTAGTTTGATTCCATTTTCTTGTAATCATTGATCTTGCACCTGCAAAATAATAAATAATTATATAAACCTGAGGCGTGTAAAAACACTGTCCTTAAGGATTTATCCGCCTCATAAGCGCAAATCCCCCAGGATTCAACAGGTTCTTCCCAAATTCTCATTATAAATCTGAGGTATCAGAACAACAAGAACTACTCTTTGAGATCACCAGAAGATGTAATCCAAAAACAAAAGATCAACAAAAGAAAAGGAAGAAAAGAGGTTTTGTTAGATTATTACGTTCAAGTATTTTATTTTTTCTACTATTTCTAAAAGTAAGAGAGTAGACATATATATATACATATAAGAGAATAATATTTAATGACTTGGACTAAGTCAAGTCAATATTATAATAAATTCATTATGGACCACATTAATATTTGCTTTAAATTATAAATAAAATAATAATAATAATAGTAATTTTCTTTAAAAATATTTTATCTTATTTTTCACTTAAAATTGAGACAAAAACTATTTAAAACTTTTGAAATATCATCAAAATTTACAACATATTTATATTGTCAAACTTTAAAGTTAATTCACAGACCGACTAAAAACTATCAAATGTGATTCTTTTTGTGCTTTAAGAGTTTACTAAAAGAGTGTTAAGTACGGGGTTGGATTTTTAAGCTAGTAGACCAAAAAAAATATAAGTAAAAAACAAAACAGAAAAATAGATGAATAGATTTAAGCTTAAATATATTTTTGGTCTTTATAAATATTTTAAATTTTATTTTTAATTTATATTAAAAAAATAATATATTTTAGTCCATACAAAAATTTTATGCATACAATTTTAGTGTCTGCTATTTTTTAAATTTTTGAAAATTGTTTAATTATCCTTTAATTTTTAAATTTTTAAATATTTTTTTCATACATGTTTAGAATACTGTAAAATATTTATTTACCAAACTATAAAATTTTTTAAAATGAGAAAAATTAATTATGAATTTTTTTAATTCCAAAAGATAATAAATCTTGACTTAGATGTTAAATTTTGATTACCTTTTGTTTCAATGAACTTTTTAAAACATTCTAAACTTGTCTGCAAAATAATCATTCAAAAATACACATTGGATAATAGTAGGGACTAAAATTACATGCAGAATAATTTTGTAGAAACTAAAACATACCACATTTTTTTATAAGGACCAAAAGCAAAAATTGATATTTTATAGGGATCAAAACCATATTTAACCCGTAAATTTATGTCATTTATAAACAAAACTAGTATTACTCGTCAGAACTTCACATCCTGCGAAACGACTCATTCATCTATTTTCGTGAGTTGCGTGTATTTCCTCTCGTTGCTAGGTGTATGTGGTTAGGGGTGGCAAAATGGGTTGTACGCCCCCGCCTAAACCCTTTTAATTTAATGGAATAAAGAGAAAATTTGGCAAAAAATATTGAATTTTCAAAACAAAAAATTTAGTCTCAATAGAAAACATAGTTATTTTATGATTATTAAAAAAATAATTCATAATTATAAAATTAATAAATTATTTTATCAAGACAATTATCTTTATTTGAGAGACAAAACTTTTACCAGCATAATAACTATTATTTTTAATGCACAATTTTCTTTAATTGAGTAGCAAAATTTTTTCTTTATCCATCTCATGAGTTTTTTTCTTTTTGTATAATTATTTAATACAATTTAGTTTATTCGATCATTATTTATTTTATAATTAAATAATTCATTTTTAATTTATATGTTTATTTAAATACATTTTATATTTTATCAAATTAAATATTCAATAGCGGTGTAGACAACTAATTTTTTATCTCATGAATCACTATGAGAATAATATCTATTTTATTTTAATCAACAATTGACTTTATTTGAAAGATAAAATCTTTAGTTCTAAATTTATAAATTTTCTTTTTGTTAGAGATTTTCAAAATATTATTTGGAAGTTTAAATATCTATTAATTAGAAACAATATTTTCATGTTTTGATTAGATATCCTGATGGTAAGGCATAATTATTTTATTACTCAGATATAGGGTTTGAGTTCAAATGCAAGGCTCAAACTCGCGTTCCTTGGGACAGAGACGCACGACTCTACCACTAGACCGTCATGTCGCTTGGAAATAATGTGAATGGTTAAGATATATAATGATGAATTTGTTCACCAAGTGACATCATTTTCTCTAGGGGTGGCAAAGTGGGCGGCCCGCCCCGTTTAGGCCCACCCCATTTAAGCCCGTCCAAAAGCGGGGTGGGGCGGGGCGGGCCTACTTAGGTGGCCGAGCTCAAAAGTCATGCCCGCCCCGTTTACTAACGAGTCGGCGGGTTGGCGGGCCGGCCCGCTAAATTTCATTTATTTTTTTATTTTACAATTTTATTTACCACATAATTTACAAAAAAATTAATTATTACCAAAAGATCGATAAACTATTTTTTTAACAACGCACAATAGAACTTCAAACATGTCTTAAGTCCAAACACTTCAAAAAATAAAACAAATAAAGATCAATTATAACAAAAAAAATAACGAAATAAACTCAACCACAATAAAAAAACGTATCAAAATAAGTAAATAAAGAATACATATCACTCTAATCCATTTTAAAGACTAACTTCTAAAAAACCCAATTAAGAATTTACATAAGATAGACATTGATAACAATTACACTGCATAATACATCACGGTGCATAAAATAGTAGTTCATAAAATATCAACACCTAATTTTCTCACTAATTACTTTATATAAACTTTTATATTGACCGATTCCTTAATAGTTAAATCCAAAATTTGTCACACTTATAGACTCATCAAATCTCTCCTTTTCTTAAAATCAACATCTATTTCTAAAGAAAACATGTGAGCTAATGTATTAACAACTTAATAATTATGCATGTTATACAACTATTATTTTCTTTCAAGCTTTTCCAATCAACACATGTATTAGAAAGTTATAGAAAGAACGTTACAATTATAATTCAATTTGTATGTATAATAATTTAGAATACAATTCAATCAACATAATTATAAGAGAAGAGTGTTATTTTTAGAATTAAAGTTGTTTTAATTCTAAATAAAAAATAATTTTTTTTAATAAAAAGCCCGCGGGCAAAACCCGCCCCGCCCCGCCTCGGCCTGCTTTTTTAACCGAGTTAGGCGGGGCGGGCCAACTTAAGGTACCGAGCCGAAAACCTCAGCCCAGCCCGCCCAAAATGGCGGGTCAAACGAGCCGACCCCGCGGGCCTGGCCCGTTTTGCCACCCCTAATTTTCTCTATAAATAGAGACACTTGGGAAATCAAAAATACACACTAAATAGAAATATACAAATCTATTTTCCACCATTTTAATTATTCTAAAATCATGACATTAAAGAATTCAAAGTATCTTAAAGGAAATTCGTTGTTAATCTCAATTGCATTCAATATACTATAATTGGTGGGGGGGAATTGATCCTAAAGGTTAGTGTGAAATTCACACGCTTTGAATTTTCAAGTACGATCTTCGTCAACACCTTATTTGTTCTGGTGCTGCCACATATCCACCAACAACCACAAATATCTAACACTTTTTTTACTTTCTCCATCTCAAGAGTTCCTTTTAATTTTTATTTTTGTATGGCTATTTAATACAATTGAGTTTATATGATCATTGTTTATTTCACAATTCAATAATTCATTTATATGTATTACTAAATACATTTTATACCGTATCAAATTGGATAATACTTCAAAGTCGTGTAGACAACTAATATTTTCCTAATGCATACATACCTTATAGAATAATATTGACTATTCTTATTTGTGTTGCATATGCTGAAAGAAGTTTTTCTAAATTAAAATTATTAAAATCTTATTTGAGATCTACTATGTCACAAGATAGATTAAATAGTCTTGCGTTGGTTTCAATTGAAAATAATTTTTTGAAGAACCTTGATTATGAACAAATTATTATTGATTTTGCAACAAAAATTGTTAAGAAGAAGAAGAAGAAGAATAAGTCTCTTTATAGTGGTTTATGTTTTGATATAGTATAAGCATTGATTCAAAGATCCATACTTGTATTCTTTTTTCCCAATGTCAAATGAAAATGTGTTTTTATCCAATTATTGCTTTTATCCTTATGTATTTATCGTTAAAAAAAATTCGGGGCACCACTATTTTGATTCGCCCAAGGCACTCAAATTCAAAAGACCGGCCCTGCGCCCCGCCTTCACTTTTTTGCGAGGCGGGGCAAGGTTTTAGACCCGCACTCTCTAATATGCCCGTCCCGCCCCGCACTGTTTTTTCGCGGGCTTTTACGGGGCGGGCATGCCCGTTTGCCACCCCTATATATATATATATATATATATATATATATATATATATATATATATATATATATATATATATATATATATATATATATATATATATATATATATATATATATATATATATATATATATATATATAAACTAATTTCTTTTTACATATAGCGTATAAAAGACTACAGGACAAATTGGTTTTTTAATAATATCGAAAAAACAAGGAATCAATATTATCACTAAAACATAATAAAAGTATAAGAAAAATATTTAAATATCAAAATAAAGCTTCTTTAAATTTACAAAATTTAATATTAATAATTTAAAACATATATTTCAACAAAATCATGATAAATATAATCATTTCTTTCGATTATATTAAAAGATAGACAATATCTCAGTTACTACTATTTTTATTAAAACTATATTAGTTTTATATTAAAACTATATTAATTAATTTTTATGTATCATTTATTTAATTAATAAAATATATTTTATATTCTTATTAGTTTTCTTTAAAATAACACACCCTCTCCCTTATCTTTAGAAAAAAAATTATAATTAAAATTAAAAATAAACATAAAATTAAAAAAATACAATGATAATATAAAATAATTTTATATTATTTTTTAATAAAAATTTATCAAATGTCACTCAGATGAAATATGACATGAGTGCGACATGTGTATAATATCGTTGTTGGGATTAAAAACGGTGAGACTAGCTGTCTAGGAAAATCCGATAGAGAGACTGACAAACACAAGACCAAATCATAAATGGTTCATTTATGAAACTTAGGATTTTGGTGGGATTGCGTTTCTTCCATTTAAGACGGTTCACCTACACCGAGTGAATACAGCACGCACCGTTTAATACATTACCACTAGCACTAGTGTGGGGAGAGTCTAACGACAGTCTTTGCCATTTCATGTTACTCCCTCTCACTTTCTCAAATTAAATCTTTGTTTTTACTCTTCTACAGTCAAAATCATTCATTTCAGAAACAAATGTTTTAAAATAAATTATCTATTTTAATTTGTAATATAATATTAATTTTTTTATACATTTTTTAATATCCATGAGTCAGTGTATACTATACCTTAAATTAAAATTAATTTCAAATTTTAATTTATTTTAAAATAAAATAATTGTAAAATGTGACATAATATTAAATTATATTGTTTAATTGGATGAAAATACTTATATCTAATTAAATTCAAAGATACGAGAATATTCATATTTATTTTTAAATTATATTTTTAAATTGGGTCATGTTAATATGTAGACATATGTTAAGCATACTATAATTAAAAAAAATTAAATATAATAAAATTATATTTAAAGTTTCAATTAAACGTACGTGTTCCAAAAAAATATTTCTATAAATAATTTATTATCTTGTGTTATTGGAGCATATGTTACATTTTTCCTTTCAAATGTTAACACTCTAATGCTTAAGTTAATGAAATTAGAGAAGAGGAACTTATAAGTATGTATAAGAAGATGTATTTTAGTGTGATGGGTAGTCACATTTATATATAAACAACATATTAAATAGTCCTTGATGAACTCGGAGCCTTGTGTAGGGGAGTATTGGATGGATTCTAATGATTGAGATTAAAGTGATGTCGAGCTTTAGTGCATAGCTTTCCAGCAAGAGTATACATGTTTGTTTGTTTAAGGTTATGTTTGGGAGTTTGAAAGGGAATGAAGGAGAGAGTTTTAAAAAAGAAAGAGAAGAATTAAATGAAAAGAATTGAAGAATTTTGACTGAGAAGTTTTGGAGGATTTGCTTTTATTAATAACACTAAAAATCTTATAATTTGGAGAACTCAAAATTTTTATTGAAGGAGATTTTTGAAGAGTTTTGGGAGACTTACATAAATTTTTAAAATATCTTTTATGTTATTATAGTATTCTAAAAATAAAAAAATATATTATTAATAAACACTTTTATATCATTCTATACAAAATTATTTAAAAATGTCAAATATTCTTCTACATATTTTTAAAATTCGTTTTCGGAAATCTTCCTCCTCTCTTCCTTCAAAACTCTCAAACATAACCTAAATAAATACAACTTTTAAAAGAGCCTTTTACTTGTCGATCTTAATAGATTGTTTGGACGGTCCTAAATAGATCCCCAAGTCCTTGCTATCAATAAGCTAGGATTAATGTTGTAAAATTATTAAAATCAACTTTAAGGAGGATAAGAAAATAGGAGCATGCTTGTCCCATATTTTAATATTTTTCTATATATGAGTACTCATGTTCTTTACAAGGAGGACCAATGTGCCTTGTCTTTGGTTAAATTGTTTCCCATAAACATCTAAAAAAGAGTGACATCCTCTATCTGTCTCTATTTATACTAAAACTTTGAAACACAAATGACGTATTTTAATCAATCATTAGTTGATTTAGTGGTAATTAGCGTTAGATTTGATAGAAAAAATAACAATTACAATCGAGAGGGGGTTGAAATCATTTAATGTTAAAATTAACCCTCAAATCGAATTAAACCGACGATGATAAAAAAAATTACATATCCTAAAATAAGTTAATGACGTAACTATTATTTATATTTGTGTTACTTTTTTCATCTCATAAAAATAATTTATTTAATATGCGTAAGTTATTAAAAAGATAACTAAATCTATTAAGTTTAATGGTGAAGTGAAAATTAATAAATAAATATATAATATTAGAAAAATAAATGAATATTATATTTATATTTAAACATTAATATTTTAAAATAAAAATATGAAGAAAACACTTTTATATAAATAGTATTAATAAGAGTTATAATTAGGCAAAAAGTAATAAATATATTTAGAAATTCAAAGAGGATTTTATATTAAAGGATTTTGCTAACCAGTATCCTCAAGACACTTTTTAAGTAAAATAAAAAAAATTCTTTATAAGAGTTAATATTTTAATTTTCAATACATTTTTAATGTATTAATACACATATTTTAAAAAAAAAAAATTACTTTAATCACTTAAAGAGTATTCAAAACGCATTGATTAACATTTTCTTATATTAAAAATATTGTAAAAAAAACTCTTATAATTAAAACGGATATGAATGAATGAGCTAGATCAACTAATATGAAATAGTTGAAATAAATGAATTTAAGTTGTAATAATGTTTGTTTATATTGTTAAAATATATTTATATTCAATAAATTTTAAAACCAAAAAGAAAAAAATATTAAAATAATTTTTTATTATGAAATATTTGTGTCGTAAATATTTTATTGTTACCAATAAAATGTGACAAAAAATTAGTAAAATTTTATTATTGACTACATATTCAAGTAACAATTATAATATTAAAGTGCTTAAATGTTTTTATTGTACTAGAACCTATTCAAATTTCTTTTTAGAATATATATATATATATATATATATATATATATATATATATATATATATATATATATATATATATATATATATATATATATATATATATATATATATATATATATATATATATATTAGCGGGTGAAATATCTCAAAGTGTTGTTACATTATACTAAACCATATAGATGATTGAAAGGAAACCAAGAGCTAATGAATGTTAACTTAAAATCAGGAAAAGGGAAGAAGAGAAAGCAAATGTAAAACGAAGTTACATTAACAAAGATGGGCATTTACATAGGGCATATGATCATAGTAGTTTATTACCAGCTAATACTCTTCCGATGAGTAAAGCAGCAGAACTCACGATTTTTTTATGCAATTGATTAGGTTAATTAAAATTAAAACCAGTGATCAGTGTCCCCAACCTTACCCTGATTACTCCAATTAAGCACCTTTGCAAGCCACTCACTGTCAAAATCAACTTCATCTTCAAATTCTTCTTCCATTTTGTATTCTTCAACAACTCTAACCTCTTCAAACTCACCAGCATCCACCGCATCACGGTGGAGCTCCACCACCGGAGAAATCTCCATCTCCTCCTCCTCCGCCGAATCCGCCTTCGGCAGCAACGGCGTTGGACATGCAACGATCTCTTTGTAAAACTCTTGCATGACTTCCTCTATTGTTTCCTCTTCGAAAGAGAATTCGCTTGCATCGGTGTCGGAGTCGGTGAGAAGCTCTTGGAGTTTTCCGGCGAGAGCTTCTGTGGTGGATTCTGCAGTTGCACGTGCATTCTCTTCTTCCATCAAAAACAATAGTGTTGTTTGTTCTCTGATATTGTGAGTGAGTGAAGGTTAAAATATGAGAGAAATGAAGAAAGTGTGATGCCACGATGGAATTAATGTAGTCGTGGAGTGATGACGTGGCAGGTGGTGGAATGAAACCACCAGTCATCGCACATGGGAGTGATGTGAATCTACCTACCTATATATAACGACAATGGATTTTAAATACAAATCTATATTTAATTTTGTTTTTTTATAAAAATAATTCATTAATAAAAATAAAAATAAAACTACTCAGATATAAAAAATGAATTAATACCATAAATATTCTATTTTAGGTCCTAACTCCACCATTTAAAATTGTATGGTCCTAAAGGATAATTGTAATACCTGAAGTAATACCATAAATATTCTATTTTAGTGGAAAACCTCTCAAGAAACCAGACTACCAATATCTGGTGGAACAAGTCAACAGTAGGCTTGCTAGTTGGCAGACTAATGTTTTATCTTTTGCAGGTCGGGTTACTCTGGCGAAAAGTGTTATTGAAGCTATACCTACATATCCTATGATGACCAATCTGATACCCAAAACCTGTCTTGATGAAATTCAAAAGCTGCAGAGGAATTTTATCTGGGGAGATCAGGTTGATAATAAGAGGTTTCATGCTATTAAATGGGAGCACCTTACTTATGAGCGGGGCGCTGGAGGCTTATGCCTACGAGATCTTTGTACAGTGAACAAAGCGTGCTTAATGAAGCTTAATTGGCAACTCATGTCGAAGTCAGAGGATTTGTGGTGCTGTGTTTTAAAAGGATTGTATGGTAAAGATGGTCACGTCGATTATGCTTGTAGAAAACCATCGCACTCTAGCATGTGGAAAGTCATATGCAACGGCATGATTACACTGCAGAAGACAGGTATTTGGAGTATTGGGAATGGGAGGAAAATCAATGCTTGGACGGACATTTGGATAGAGTCAGAGTTGTGTATTGCTGATTCTGGAATCCACGTACCAGAAGGGATGAGGGGAATGAAAGTAAGTGATATTATTGGTGCTAATGGAGATTGGAATTGGAGTCAATTGAATTGGCTGCCCAATAATATTCTGGACAAGCTGCACTCAGTGCTACCTCCGGTAGAGACGAACGATGAAGATCAGTTGTTAATTACAGGGACTGGTGGAGGTGAATTTTCGGTGAAAGAGATGTATCAATCTTTGTATCAAGTGCAGAACCAAGTCAAGACGGGCGTTTGGAAGCACATTTGGCAGTTGAGGGTGCCGGAGAGAATTCGGTACTTTATCTGGTTATCAACGCATGATAGATTATTAACAAACTCGAAGAAGAGCAGAATGAGGCTTGGGTCGGCTAGTTGTAATATCTGCGGGCATGTTTATGAGGACGTGCTTCACGTCATGCGGGATTGTACAACTGCTATGCAGGTCTGGAGTAACTTAGTGCCTCATAATCTTGTGCACCAATTCTTTACGATGAACTTGCAACAATGGATAAATTTTAACAGCAAGAAGAATAATAGGGTGGACAAAGAGTGGTCCAGTCTGTGGGCTACTAGCTGCAGCTCCTTATGGATGTGGAGGAACAAGGAGAATCACTGTGATGGGTACCTCAGGCCGTTTGACCTGGGTGATTATATCAGGCAAAGAGTTGCGGAGTATGAGGAGGCGATGCTTCTGAACCAGGTGGCCATGGAGCAAACTCGAGTGGCTCACCGAATTTCTTGGTGTTCGCCCCAAAAGGGTTGGATCAAGCTTAATGTGGATGGAGCTTGCAAGAATGGCTCAGGATCAGGTTGTGGGGGGTTGATAAGGGATGATAAAGGAAGGATGGTTATTGGATTTGCGAAGTATCTGGGTAAGTGTAATGCGTTATGGCAGAATTATGGGGGTTATATGAAGGTCTCAAACTCCTTGAAGGATGGCATGGTGTCAAAGTGGAGATTAATGTGGATTCCACTAAGGTCCTTAAGGCTATAGAGAAGAGATGTTCTGACATGATTGAGAGTTTATCTCTCATCATTCAGATCAGTTGGATTATTGATCAGTTGAATGAAAAAATTATTTGTCATACGTACAGAGAGGCGAACAAATGTGCAGATGCACTTGCTACTGTGGGATGTGGAATTCAAAATGACAAGATTATATATAGTGATGCGCCTGACTGCATTGCAAGGCTGATTCAAGAGGATGTTAGAGGATCTTGTAACCATAGACTAGTGACCGTGTAGTTTCGTTGTTTTCGGGCTTAGGCCCTCCTTATTTCCAAAAAAAAAAATGATGGGATTGTATTAGATTTTATTTATTTTTTCATTTAGTTACACTATAAAATTAACAAATGACTAATTTTTTTTTAATAATTATTAATATTAATGCAAAATAAATTAATTATTAATGATATTTACAATTCAATGAAAATAAATATAGGTGATGTTTTTAAGAAGGGTCTGTTTGGTAAAAATAGTGGTTGACTGATAAGTTAGCTGATGATAGCTTATAGCTTATAGCTTATGACTGATGACTGATGGCTTATAGTTTATAGCGGATGGTTGAGACTGATAGTTTATAAGTTAATTGAAGTGTTTGGTAAAATTAATGGTTCAATTAACTTATAAATGTAAAATGACATAAAAGATATTTAATATCTAATTATTTATTTTAAATTAAAATAAATTATAAGGGTTAAAAATAGATTTTAATTAAAATAATAAAGATAAAAAAGGAAGAAAAACTAATAAGCTATAAGACATAAGTTAAAACGCTAACTGAAAAATAAACTATAAGCTAGTAAAATAAGCTATAAGTTCGTGATGAAAAGACCGTTACCAAACAGATTTTAACTATTATATGAGCTAATAAGACATAAGACATAAGCTATAAACTCAAAAACATATATTTTACCAAACAAAGCCGTAAATAAAATTGAAGAGGTGAAGTTAAAAATTCGTGACCTCTTAAAATATGTCAATAATTGGTTTTGATGCTGTTTGGCGGTCTTTTTAAAACTTTTTTTTATTTGATTCGGTGTGAATTGTATAATTACAAAAATATTGTGTCTTTCTAATTTCTCTTATATCAATCATGGTTCAAGAACATATGTTCATTAAAAGTATTTATATAAAGCAAGTGAACTGTATTAAATAAGTGCTGGAACCACACTATCATACTCGGAGAGTCACATTAACTATTGCTTTCATCTAGATGGTGACACCGAAAGGATATTTAATATTTACAACACTCAAATCTAAAAGTTTAAATAATACTTTTTACTATAAAAAAACTATCTTTTAGATACATCAAATAATGACTATTACTTCGTCTTTTCAAAATAAATAAGTGATTTAAAAAAAATATCTTAAAATATTTGTCGTTTATATTTAATATACAATCGGTAAGTTTTGAGTTTGAGTTATTTTTTAGTATTTTCCGTAAAAGAGTTAGAATTCAGTTTTAGGTGTAGAAATCATTTGATAATTTTAGAAACATAGTTTAGAGACAATGTAGGTATTTTTTATGAGTAAAATGGACGACCAAGTCACCAAAAATAGGGTTTTCAACGGTTGGAACAGTAACAGATGCCATTGTTGCGTTTTTGAAGCTTCAAAATATTATGGAGGTGCATCTACAGAATAAGTAAATGTTGGATGCCTTCGTAGCTGCAACTCCGGAACAATCTCAATTTTTGAGAATGTTGGGTGCTTCTGTAGCTGTATCTACGGAAGCTTTCCACATTTGCATCTACGGAGTTAAAATTGTTTTTTGTTTTTCCTTTTGTTTTTATAACTTAATTGTATTCAGATTCGTATTTATTTGTTATAACTTGCAGACATTATGGCTGACGAGACAAACCGAATGATACATGGGAGGGTTGTCCAACATGCCTCAGTGCGACGTGCACAGAGCCAGATAGTCCCAGAGGTAGCTGACACATCAGTTCCAGCAGAGGGGACAGTTGATGCCACGCCTTCCACTTCTACTTCTTCATTCTGGAGGCGTCAGGATGATAGTGAGGGTACTTCACAGGCTCCCTCCACCCGCAGACATTGTCAAGATATTTCTGCTCCTCCTGTGCCACCTCTAGCCGATGTTGCATCTCCTTTGCCACATCCTGATGGTATTGACCCATTGCATGAGGGTGCTGATGCTGGTGCTCCTGTGCCACCTCTTAAGGCTTACCCAAGGGGTCCCTCCAATATATCTCTGTTGACATGGTAGGCTGTTCATACCACCAGACATGTCTGGAACTGAGAGGTAACATTGCTTGAACTTATTACTTTTTTGTCCTGAGTGGAAATTTATTATTTCTAACTTTCATTGTCATTAACATTTTTTTTTTGGAAATTTTAGGATAGGGCACCCCACAAGTTCTATAATCACGAGTGGAAGATATTAGCTTTAGAGCAGCCTGAGGAGTCGTGGTTCCAGGATATTCTCATGGCATCTGGTCTAGGTGAACTATGTCATATTAGGTACTCCATTATACACAACAGGATGCTTATGGCATTTGTAGAGAGATGACACCCAAAGACGTCCGCAATCCATTTGTCTCGTGGTGAGGTTACTATTACTTTGGATAACATCTCATGTCTACTGCATATAACTATTTGGGGGTACCTTCCTTTGTCACGGTAGGATGACGAAGGAGGAAGCGAGAGAGGATCTGATTGAGGAGCTTGGGGATGATCCACTCGATGCACTTGAGGAGGTGGATAAGATTCGCGGCGCGCACATGAGGTTTTCCTTTTTGACGTTGAGATATGATGAGGAGCTACTTACAGCACGACAGGCTGTTGGTGATCCAGTTGAGGTGGAGATACTTATACAGCGAGTACTTAGGTGTTACTTTCTATTTTTGATCGACACTCAACTGTTTGTGAACACGAACTCCTCGTACACAAATGTCGCTTACCTTTGGTACTTTTTGATCCCGCACGGATCCATGAGTACAATTGGGGGCGGCAACGTTGGCGTACAACTACTCGAAACTCAGAGAAGGATGCCAGTGGCAAGCACTTGTTCACTCTTAGTGATAACAATCTTATATCGATACTTTTTTGTAAACTTGTTCATTCTATATTCGTGATAATCTTTGATCACCGTGTTTTTTATTTTCATTTCAGGGTTGGATATTACAGTACTTCCCGATGATCATTGGATAGGGAGAGGTGGATGGCTACACTAAGGCCATGCCACATGCTCATGCCTTCATCCCCCTAAGAGGGAACCAGGTGGCAGAGCCTTATAGATACTATCTAGATCGCATGTTTGCCGAGGACACCCGCTACGACTGCTATGCTTCTTACTGTGAGAGGCGCCCGTGGGATGAAATTGTACTATATTCTGGATAGCTGGTTGCTAGTTCGACCATCATTGTTCGTTATCTTTCAGAGTCCGTCATGCGGCAGTTCGATTACTGTCACACGATACCTCGCCACCCTTCTGTCTTCGCTCTTATCAAGATGACTCGTCGGCATATAGATGAGGATTTTGCAGACTATGAGCATCACATGGTTCAGGACGAGGCTTAGGCGACCAGAGCAGAGTCAGACTAGAGTTGCATCGATGGGTACATCAGTTGGTACATCACTGTGTCACACCCTTACCTGATCCACACTACAATGTGATCACCGTCTAGACCAGCTCATCATGAGATATTACAGACTCATCAGTCTTAGTTTGACCATTCTCGGGATGTGTTTCCTGGTTGTCGTGAGATACTTGAGATCGCGCGGGCAGGCATTAAAGGTGGTTTCTTCCCTGAGAGATCTGGTCAGAGGCGTATATTGGATGATATCATGAGGATGGCAGAGGACATTTTTGTACCGTAAACATCGTGCCAAGACAGGTGGGGTAGTTGACAGTAGAGACGGAGTAGCTGACAGACGGAGTGATGGATACAGAGGAGGCGCTAGAGGCAGAGGAGGGGATGAAGATGTTGTCCGACACACATACTTGTGATTGTGCTGATTATTTTGATGTCTGTATTTTTATTATATTGATGTACTTTATTTTGATTATGTATATGACACTATTTGGATGATTTATATTTTATACGATGTATTCTTTTGGTGTACTATATACCATTGAGTTTACATTACACTACTTTGATGTATTATTCTGTTGTTGCACAAAAAAAACTGGAGTTTTGGAGTGAAATGTAGTTGGTTTAAAATATAACAGAATATTTCATAGGTACATCTACGGAACATTATGTTTTTAAGACATTACGTAGATATATCTACGGAATATTCCCTGAACTGAATTAAATTGAATTTTTCCAATGTTCACTAGTTTATAATGCTTCCGTAGATAAAACTTTGAAAAAAACAAATTTTGGCAAAAAAATGTGCTTCCTGATGTGCATTTTCGGAATCAGGGGGCATAAATGAAATTTTTCCAGGTGCCTAAGAGTATCAAGGGGTGGATTGAGATATTCTCTTTATTTATTATTGTTTCTTAATCTTTGTGAAATGGTCAATTGTGACAAATAATATGGGACGGAGAAAGTACTAATTATTCTTTTCAGTTTCATATATAAGTAACTTTACAAAAATAACTCAATTTAAAAAAAATTGTCTAAATGCATTTAACTATTTGACTTTTTTTTTTAATTCTACCTTACTTTTCGCTTTGAAAATTGTTAAAAACATAGAAATATGAAGAAAAAATAGAAGTACTAGTATTAGGAATAATGACATTAAATGTAGTAATACTTTTGCTTATATTTAAAAGTTGAGACCATTACCAATCATTAGTTGGTCTAATGGTGATTGATGCTAGATTTGATAAGAAGGACCACAGTTCGATAAAAGCCAAAAAAAAGTTAAGACCATTGATTTTTTTATTGCTTATATTTAAGACCAGATTGAGTATTTAATATATTTTTAAAAAAATTATATAATTAAGGCTTTGTTTGGATTGATGGAATCGGAGGGAGCGGAGTGGAATGGAATGGAATAAAATGATATTCCCTTGTTTGGATAATTTAAAAACGGATGGAGCGGAGCGGAAAGGAGTGGTATGGATTCCATTCCATTCCATCACTTACCACCATATTCCTTCCCCTCCAATTTGGGCGGAATGAATAATTTGTCTTATTCCGTTCTAAAATTTCCAAACAATGGAATGGTACATTCGTTCCGCTCCGTTCCACTCCGCTCCATCCCACTCCGCTCCATTCCATTCCGCTCCGTTCATTTCGTGATATCCAAACATACCCTAAGATAAAGAGTGTACTCCCTCAGTTTCAAAATGAGTGTCGTTTTAGGGAAAAAAAATTATTTCAAAATGAATGTCATTTTCACTTTTCAATGTAGCAAAGGTTACTATTTTTCCAATTGTGTCATTTAATTATTAGTCTGTACACTATTTCCAACACATTAATATGGTTAATTTAGTAAAAGTGTTATGTCTTATGACAACATTATTATATTTCTTAATATGTGTGCAAAAACCTTAAACGATACTCATTTTGAAACGGACGAAATAATAAACAAGAGGGGGATGATATCCATGTAAGATCATTCTTTATGACAACAGAAGATAAAGAAGATTCAAGGTCTTTTTATTTTAGCTTTAAATTTTTTTATATATTTTTAAAAATAGGTTTTATATTCTGGCCTAAATTATAAGAAAAAAAGGATAATTTTATGTTTTTTTATTTCATGTAATAGAGAACATAATTACTAGTATATCCTCAATTAAATTGTTAGCCACTAACTATATTTAATAATTAATGGAAAAATAATTTTGGAATAAATATATTAAATGCACATAGATTTGGTTACATTTGTTTATATTTAATGTAAAAAAAAAAAAAGATTTTTGCTTATAAATAAGGCATAAGGGAGTATAAGTTTTTTATATTCATTTTTTTTAAATTGAAAGAGTAAATTTGACATCCTATAATATAAACATAAATTATTGAAAACCAAAACATAGTCGAAACCACACTTTATTCAGAAAGTTGTATCTTAAAAATTATTTTAATAAAAAATTATTTGAAATAACTTCAAAATTAAGTAATTTTTTGAAATTTTGATATCCAAATTTTTTTCAATAAAAAGATAAAATATATATAATTACATTTTAAGAATGCATATTCAAACCAAATTTTCATTTGAAACTTTTATGAAAAGTTTCTTTGTAAATTTTTTTTACATAGAATTATGTAACACTATAAAAAATAATTTATAAAAAGCCAAAATTAACGGGTTGTTGATCTTATTGTACATTTCATTTTAATTACACTAATACAAATAATACATACAACAATATCCATTTTACTACGGTTCTATGAAAGAGCGTGGTGACATCTATAAAATCATTCGCTGTCATTTTTATTTATTTATTTAATAAAAATAGTTTACATATTACCAAGGTTTGATAGATAAATTATGGTGAAAATTCTTAAAGTTTAGGAGTTCGAATCTCAACGGCAGCAAATTTGTGATTTCTTTAACTGATTGTGGTGAAATGTTATATTCAGAAACAAGAAACACAACTTAGCTTGTCTATTCAGTAGCCATTTTTTCTTCGTTAGTCATTTGAACCCTAACATATTCAGCAAAACAATTTGAACCCTAACCATATTTTCATCTCCATTAACGAAACGAAACACACACACAAGAAACACCATTGTTTCTTAGCTTAAGGTACAAAGGCATCACTTTTGTTCTTGGCTTAACGTGGAAAAAACGTCGTTACTAACGTTCTTAATTTGCAGCAGACTCGCGTTGGTTCGTGTTGAGTTGTAATTCAAATTCAATTTGCTAGTGCATTTAAGTTGGATTTTATTTAAGTGTCATTTGAGTTTCATTTCAAATTTTGAACTTGTACATAAAATGAATTTACATTAAATTAGTTACATCGATTGAATCACTTTGTAGAGTTTGTTGAGAAAAGTTAGTTACATAATTCTCCCTCTCTCTCTCTTTGCAATTTTCTTCCATCTTCATATTATTCTTCTTGTGCATCAATGAAGTTTGTGTGTTAACTCTAACAAATTGGTATCCAGAGCTTCGGTTCTGATCTAAGGAAATACGAGTGTACCTGAGGTATGTGATTGATTTCGTTCTTAAAATTCACACTGACTTGAAGAATGAAATCAGAGAAGAATCACATCCCTTGATTCTTAGGGTTGGAAAACACGAGCGTTTCTTAGAGTTGAATGATTTGCACAAGAACGAAGATGAACGACATAAACGTTAGCTTGAACACAAAGCTTCCAGTATTCCACATAAATAATTGAAATCAGTGGTCGATTCAGATGCGTGTGTTGTTTGAAGCTTAAGATATTCTTGATCTCCTTAATGATGGTTACATGCTGATTATATAAGATGAAATAAGTGCAAATAAACATGAAACATGATAGGAGAAAGAAGGATGATAAGGCATTTTTCTATATCCATCAATGTGTGGATACGAAGGTGTTTGAGAAGATTGTTAACGCGAAAATGGCGAAAGCGGCGTGGGATACAATTTTGTGGTATTATGGTGATGATGCATCAGTGAATAAAGGTGAAGTTGTAGTGCATACGCAAGCAATATGAGAATCTTAGCATGAAGAACAATGAGAAGTTACCAGATTACATTTCAAGAGTAACTCTGATCACGAATATGATGAAGACTTTAGGAGAAACTCTCTCTGAACAAGTAATCATTGAAAAGTTAACCAGATCCCTTACTCTCTGTTTGATTACATAGTTGTAGTCATAAAACATTCTAAAGACACTAGCACATAAGAATCGAAGAACTTCATAGTAGTTTAGAGGCACAAGAATTGCGTCCGACTGAAAGAAACTCTAAAAAGGTATCAGAACAGACTCTGAAGGCTTCTTTTGTTAAGAAGAATAAGAAGCAAGCCTGGATAAAGAACAAGAAAAATAATGTTCATAGTCAGAACCTTCTTATTTAGAAGAGAGAAACATAATAATGTTCATAAGGGAAAGAAGAAGTTTGATAAGAGAAAGGCTCAGTGCTACAACTGTAACAAATTTGGCCATTTTCCTCTTATTGCTAGTCAACCAAAGTAAACAAGTGTGAAGAAGACAATATAGCCAGAGGAGATTCAGATGATGAACCTTTGATATTGATGGCATCTGAGAAAGAAAGGTGAAAAAATGGTAGACTGGTGGTATGTGGACACAAGCTGCTCAAATCACCTAACTGGAAATAAGCAATGGCTTATTGAATTTGACTCTGGTAGAATGAACAAGATCAAATGTGATGATGATAAGTATCTGAATGCTTAAGGAATGGAAAATGATAGGGTGAAATTGCATAATGGCAAAACAACTTTGATTAAGGATGTGTGGCATGTTTCTTGCAAGAAGAGCAATATGATGAGTGTAGGTCAACTGATTAAAAAAGTTTTTTTAGTAACCATGAAAGACAATCTCTTAAGGTTGTATGATGAATTAGAGGCTGATTATGTAGTCTGAACTAGGAAGAAATAGGACATTCAATGTGAATGTTGAAACAGCAGAGACTCAATGCCTTAGTGCAACAAATGTTGCAAAGGAGAGTGAGTTATGGCACAAGAGATTGGGGCATTTGAACTTCAGAAGCTTAGGGCATCTAAGTTTAAAAAATCTAGTAGTTGGAATTCCTAAGATTGTGGCATCAGAGAAATCATGTGGCATATGCATGAAAGGTAAGAAATCAAGATTTCCTTTCTCATTATAATTTCCTCCAAGAGCAACTCGTGCTTTGGGTGTGGTGCATTTTGATGTATGTGGCCTATTTGAAGTACCTTCAGTTGGAGGAAACAATTACTTTGTGTCATTTTTTGATGATTTCACAAGAATGTCATGGGTAGCACTCATAAAGTTCAAACATAAGGTGTTTACTGACTTCAAGAAGTTCAAAGTGAAGGCTGAAAATTAAAGTGGGCAAAGGTTAAAGATCCTCAAAACAAATTTTGAAGGTGAGTTCAACTCTAGAGAGTTCAAGAAGTTATGTGAGGAGAATTGTATTGAGCATGAGGTGACTGCTTCATACACTCCACATCATAATGATCTTGCTGAAAGAAGAAACAAAACTCTGGTTGACATGATCATAAGCATGTTGAAAGAGTTGATCCAACAAAGTAAAGTTTAATAAGAAACTATCGGTTGTTTACCAAAATTCTGGGTAAACACTTATGTATTCAACAGATGTCAAACAAAGAAGCTAAAGGAAGTAGTTCCCCTGGAGAAGTGAAATGGAAGAAAGTAAAGTGTAAGCCATCTGAAGGTGTTTAGTTATGTATGTTACAAACACGTTACATATGCTACTATAAGGAAACTGGATGACAGAAGCAAAGTCATGTTGCTTATAGGTTACCATAGTACAGGTGCTTATAAGCTCTATTGCCCAGTCAACAAAGATGTCATAGTGAAGGATTTAGGGTTTACTTTGACTCTGAAGGAGGTTTTAAGTCTGAAGTTGAATCTGAAGGTGATTATGAGTGTGAAGGAGATTTTGACTCTGAAGGTGACTTAAATTCTGAAGGTGATCCAGCCTCTGATGGTGGTTCAGCCTCTGAAGGTGGAGCTTCTGAAGGTTCCGACCTCTGAAGGTTGAACATATGAAACTAGACTTGGCTCTAAAGATGAACTTGCGCGGTTCCAAAGGCCACAGAGAATTAGACAGGTACAAAGGAGACTTGCAAATTTTGAACTGCTACATGACACTGAGATTGACTCGGAAGGTGAAGTCTTACAGTGTGCCATAATGGTAGATGATGAACCAGTTAACATTGATGAGGCTCTCAAGAAGAAGGTGTGGATAAACGCCATGAAGGACGAACTTGAGGTAATCGAAAGAAACAAGACATGAGAATTGTCTGTTATACCAAAGAACAAGAAATTCATTAGAGTGATATGGGTTTTCAAGATAAAGCTGAAGCCAGATGGGTTAATTGTCTAGTATAAAGCAAGGGTATAAGCTAGAGGATTTCTACAAAAATTCATTTTAGACTATTGTGATGTTTTTGCATCTGTAGCTAGACATGAAACAATCAGATTGATGATTGCTATAGCTGCAAATAGGAATTGGCCTCTGCTATATTTAGATGTAAAATTTGCTTTTCTGAATGGTCAATTGCAAGAAGAAGTTTATGTGTTACAAACTCTTAGATTTGTGATAGAAAACAGATAAGGAATGATGTACAAGCTGCATAAAGCATTGTATGGACTTAAGCAAGCTCCAAGAGCTTGGAATCTAGAAATTGATTCATTTTTCATGCACCAGGGATTCAAAAAATGTGAAATGGAGTATAGTTTGTATGTGCAACATACCTCTGATGGCAGTTTAATTCTATTGTGTCTTTATGTAGATGACATATTGCTAATAGGAAGTTGTAGTGCTGAGATAAACAAGTTCAAGAAGGTATTGATGAATGCTTTTGATATGAATAACCTTGAAAATATGATATATTTTCTAGGGATGGGGATTTTATACTTTGAAAAGAGAATTATTATGCACCAACTGAATTATGAACTTGAGTTGCTGAAGAGATTTGATTTGATGGATTTTAAGTGTACAGTAACACCTGCAGAAACAAACCATACTGGACTCTGATCTTGATGGTGAGGATGTAGATGTTACAACCTTCAAATAGTTGGTTGTAACACTAGGCCTGGCATATGATATATAATTGGTATGGTGAATAGGTTTATGAGTAAAACCAAAGTGGTCACATTATCAAATTGCAGTTAGAATCCTCAAGTGTATTAAGGCAACTTTGAAGCATGGAGTTAAGTTTCCATCCAGAGTGTCAGATGACTCTGAGCTGATATGTTATTCAGACTCTGATAGGCGTAGAGAGAGGGTAGGCATAAGAAGTACTACATGATACATGTTTATGTATCTGGGAGCTCCCATTTTTTGAGGTAAGTAGCAACCAATTGTTGCATTATTAACCTATGAAGCTGAATACATAGTTGATACTTTATCAACTTGTCAAACTGTTTGGATGATGAATTTGGTGCAAAAACTGAAGTTCAAGGTGAGCAAACCTGTCAAGCTGGTGATTGCCAACAAGTCAGCAATATACATTGCCAAGAACTCAGTGCTGCATGGGAGAAACAAGCTTATAGATACTAAGTATCATTTTCTACGAAATCAAGTTCAGAATAGAGTGTTTGAAGTTTTTTACTGTAGCACGCAGAAGCAACTTGCAGATGTGCTGACCAAAGCGATCAAAACTGAACACTTCATTAAATTGAGGGATAGAGTTGTTGTTGTTAATTTTAAGTTGAATATGAATTAAGGGATGGTGTTGAATTGTAATTCAAATTCAAGTTGTTAGGTGCATTTAAGTTACATTTCATTTAAGTGTCATTTGAACTTTATTTCTGATTTTACACTTGTATATAAATTGAATTTATATTCGGTTAGTGACATTGATTGAATCACTTTGTAGAGCTTGTTGAGAAAAATTAATTACAAGATTTTCTCCCTCTTTCTGCAATTTTCTTTCATCTTCATCTTCTTCCTCTTGTACATCAATTGAGTTTGTGTGTTAACTCCATGAAAAACGAGGCGAATGATCGTCAACGAAAATCGTGTGATGATTTCCTGTTGTGGACAAATGTGTAAATATCGTGTGATGATTTTCTGTTGTGGACAAATGTGAATCAGCTACTGCACCTCAATATGATTGAAGTGCAATTTACTTGGTCGGATGGTAGGATTGGAGCATAATCGATTTCTTTACGACTAGATTGGAGGGGTGATCAAAACCAAACCAACCCAATAGAAAACCGCAAACCAAACCAAACCAAACCGAAACCGCAAAAAACCGCATTTGGTTCGGATTAGTTCGGGTCAGTTTTTACAAAACCGCACGGTTCGGTTCGATTTGCGGTTTGTATTTTGTAAATCGAACCAAACCGAATCAAACCGCACTATGTTACAACCTAAATTTTACTAACTCACATCCAACCCAAACTTAAACTTATTATACATTAGCATTATGATTACGAACAATTTTCTCATCCTTACACATATAATTTCAGTCCCGATCTTCTAAAATCTCTAATAACATTATCGCACCTTCTTTGCCACATACATCTTCTCTCTTCTTCTATAATCTTTACTCTCTTATATTCTTTCTTTTTCACCTTCTCATTTTTATGTAAATGTTCCGTATTTCAATTTCGTTTTTATTGCATATCTTCTTCTCTAATCTCTCAACACTTTTTTTTCTTTTTCACTTTCACTAATCTTTCGTCTCTTCTATTTTTTTGTTTCGTTATAATAATTTTTATATTGTTTTATGCTATTATTTTATGTTTAATATTTCACTTTTGTCTAATTTAATTTTTACATATTAAATGGAAAATTGTTGTAAAAAATTTGACGAGTTTTGTTGTTATTTGATAGTGTATGAAAGTATAAATACAAAATTATGTTATCATCTATATGTGTATGTATGGCTCAATAAAATATTTGTAAAAAACCGAACCAACCGAACCGAACCAAACCGCATTAGTTTGATTTGGTTTGGTTCAGATTTATTTTAAAAGCCAACCGAACCAAACCAAACCGCACTATTTTTTCTCTTGCGGTTCGGATGATTTTTTTCGTCAAAACCGCCCGAACCGCACCGCGAGCACCCCTCATTGGAGTATAGGCAACCATGCATGATTGATTCTTTACGACGAGATTGGAGTATAGGCAACCATGCATGATTGATGCATTCGGAAGTGGTTAATTATTGTTGTTGGTGACTCAAGAGCTTACTGAATTTGCTTCTGACCCTTATAAAATTTTCAAAGTCTGAACTAATTGTGCCCAGTTGGTTAAGAAAATATGTGAACGAAATCAGTTATCAGTGTCTTGGTTGCAAACTAAGTTGAAAGAGCTGAAAGTAGCTCTTAAAACATGAAATCAAAAATGGCTTTGGAAATGTATATCATAATGTAAACTTACGGTGGAAGAGGTAAATAAGATTCAACTCTTACTTGATGAAGATGGCCTTACAGACAGATTAAAGCAACATAATTACGAAATGTAATTGACTCACAAAAACTCTCCTAACTCAAGATGATTTCTGGCGATTTCTGGCATCTGAGAAAGCTAGAGTTCGGCATTTCTAGCATGGAGCTCGAATTATCATCGTTTGACAAAAATAAATGTTGTTTCCAAGCGGGTTCTCTTTCTAATGCGGCGCACATAGCGCAATACTATGTCAACTACTTCCAATCAATTTTTTTTGATAACAATTGCATTGAGACCCGATGTGTTCTGTGGTTACTTTTATCAATTCGTCTGTGGTTGCCACATATATTAGTGTGTTTTCATCTTTCTTTCACGTTTTCATTTTGTTTCACCAATTGATTATGAATTTGCCACCTATGTTAGTTTGTGTTCATCACATTTTCCTTCACTTATTGACTGTTGACACATTACATCGTTTATCAAATTTGATATATATTGTTCATCTACATCCCATCGCTTAACAGCAGATTTGATATATAATCTTTTTTGGTTTGCATTAGACCTTTTATTCTTTCTATTTAGTAGTAAGTTATAGGAGTATTAAAAAACAATTATTTTTCTCCTTATTTCAATGTTGTCAAGATTTTCTTCCTTGTTTGGAAGAGTGTGCACCATATGGAATAATGAGCTCCTCGGTGTGAATGTTTGACTGTGTTGTAAAACTAGCAAAAGACAAACAAATTTTGCTTAACTTTTGCTCCCTATTACAAAGAACACATTGTGAACCAATATCTACTATTGTCTCACCTCTTCCCAATAAATTGAGCACATCTCTCTATAATAAAACAGAGTATCAATTACTCCAAGGAAAAATGTTCATGCCCATATTGCCAGTGAAGACATCAACCCAGCACCAAGGAAAAGCATACAATAAGACACTAACTGCAGCCTAAAGTTACAACTCATTCTTTTACTAAGAAAATCGGCTGCTATCAAGTCTACTAAAGCCATATAAACTAAAATCCCTGCTGACAACGAGTCCAATATACCCTCAGCAATCAGTGCACCAGGACTGTAAGGGTTATAAACCGAAGCAATGCCTGTTCCAATGCCAACACCAATAGGTGTAGTCAGTGCAAAAAAACAAGCCATTATTGTTGCTGATGAGGTCTTGAATTGAGCTTGGGAAATGCACCCTCCAAGTGCAAATCCTTCAAAAAACTGATGGAAAGATAATGCTGCAATTAGAGGCCTTATAGCACAAGGACTTTGTGAAACTCCTAGAGACAGTCCAATTATCACTGAATGTGATACTATCCCAAGCTCCAACACCTACAATGCACAAGTGTGAAATAAACATGTCATGTCACCATCTTCACTATATATACACAAGATATAGAGACCAATGGCCAAAATTTCCCTAGTTAAAGGTGAACAAGAGTCAATAATCAAGTAAATTGATGTTTCAGCATAACTACCAAACATAACATATTTCTAATTTAAAGTATGATGTCTCTGCATAACTATCAACTGCCTTAACAGAATAATTATTTCCAATTGAAACACGGTTATATACAATTTTTTCCTATTATAAGAAAAGGTAAATGTCAATGATAATATTGTATAATTTGAGGGATCATTTTGAAACATTCATATAGGGACTAAATTGATAAAGTTATACTATATATTACCTGTGAAACGACGACGTGTCGTACGTCAGTTTCTTCATCAGCAGTGAGTAGTGCATGTGCGTGAGCATGGTCATGTTCTTCCTTCACGATGCCATGGCCATCACATGCCTCATTACCATGAGCATGATTATGTCTATGATGCGCCGCATGTGCATGCATCCCTACTATATGCATTCCACCACTCTCCTCTTCTCCAAACACCTTCCCCGCAATCCCTTCCTCCAACGTCCCCACCCTCGCTTGCTCTTCCACCGTTCGGTTCACCCCTTGCTTCCTCTCATAATACTGAGTTCCCACGAAATCAAGCAAAAGCGTAAACAGCGCCGCCATCATAGCAAAAAAACCAGTAAACGGAAACTTCGACCACGGAAACTCCGGTAAGCAAGGACTGTTAAGCGCTTTTGTTGCATCTGATAACATATGAACGAAACCGGTGGCGAGAATCACACCGGCAGCGAAAGCCTTTGCGGCGACGAAGAGGTTGCCGTCGGTTTTAAGAAACCGACGATGCTTTCCGATGAGTGGAATAGCGATCCCGGCCATACCTGCTAAGAGGATTGACGCCATGGCTATGAATTTGAGAACGAACGCGGCAGACTCGTCTCGGCATAGGTCTGACTCAGCTCCTCCGCATGTTGAGTTCGTCATTGATTTACTGAGTCCGATGAACGATTTGTTTTCTATTTGTAGAATTGAATTAAATTAAAATAAAACTTGCTACATTCAAATATTCAAATACATAAAAATAGGATTAAAAAATAAAAGAGATTGAATAGTTACCAGAGAAGAAGCGAGTTTTTTCAACGAGGTACTGAAGAAGTACTTGCCAGAGATCCTGAAGAAAATGAAAAAGAAAGAGTGAGTGATCGTGAATTTATATTGGAAGCGGTGAAGAAACAAAAAAGAAAAAAAAGGAACGAACCTCGAAAAAAAACATGGGAATGAAGATGGATCGGTGGGTAGAAAAAGGTGATGAAATGGTTTATAGGGAAAAGAGAAGAGAAAGATGAGTTGATAAGAAAAGATTAAAAAAGAATAAAAATGGGGATGAATGATGCTAAGCACGCAGGGGATCGAATGCTTGAGAAAGAAAAAAACAAGGAGTGTCGTCATATGAGGGTAGAGAAGTGGGAGAAGAAGAAGTGGATGGTTCGGTTGGGACTTTTTTGAGATCGAATGAGGGTGATAGTGTCGACATTCTTTCATCACCTCTCTATTTCTTTATTTATGCTAGTTTTTGTTTTCGTATTTTGTTCTACTTCCTTCTAGACAAAACGACAATTTATTTATTATGTACTATGTTTTTTTAGTAAGTTTTTTCTAATATTTAAATTTATTCACACAAATATATTTATCCAACTAATGTTTTAATTTATCTAAAAAAATTATTTATTTATGTACAATTTTTTTAATAAATTTATTTATTAAAATGTGTGAATAAATTATCTAACTATTATTTAAATTTATTCACACAAGTAAATTTGTAATTTTAATTAGTTATAAGCTTAAAAAGATGACTAAATATAAAAGTATGATGTTTTAGAAGCGTAATTGAGCATGTAGTGATATATTTGTAAAAGGTCTAGTAAAGGCAGGAGAGTGGTCATTTTTAAGAGGGATGACATATAAGTCGTCTCTCATAAAGAATTATCTCGGCCTAAGTATACTCTCGAGTCGCCTAATCATAGAAAACATGGAAAAAATGTTACTTAGTTAGAGGAAAGTTATAGTCAACATATTGATTCACGTTCTCCTAGGATTAGAGATTTAACTGTCAACCATTGACTGAGTAGATGGTTACTAGTCTCTAGAAAACCTTAGGCCCAAGAGCCTCTATAAATACCTTTCCCCAGGGACAAAGGATAGATCATTATATCCACCATATAACACATAAACAAAGATCCTCTAATGTCATGTGAGATGACTCTCTCTTATCATCGCAAACATCACTAGAAAAAGTCTCCCGCCATCGTGAGCAAGTCATAACCATCTATAAATTACTAAGGCTTATGAGTATCCCATACCCGCGTAAGGATGCCACACACAACTGTACTTTTTGACACTAGCGCCCGCCGTGGGGCCCTGGTAAAACTAACTTGGATCACACCTCTTTCATCATCGTCCTTTCCATCTTCCCTAGATGATGACTTACAAATCTCTACATTCCAAGGTTAACACCATAATGGGGGGCTTTGCTAGTGGAGAAAGTTCAAACTCTTCTCGGAGGAAATACGCCAGATAGGCCTTAACTACGAACGTTATATCCACATGGTTCTCCAAAGTGGAGCGAAGAGAATCAAGAAGCGACATCACCTTCTCTAGCAGTGATACCGTCAGAATTCTTCCTTGTGATAATGGCCTCAGGGTCATCGTTGTGCAACATGACAACTGAGACATCAAGCGAGTTCTGATAGATGTTAGGAGTTCTGCTGATACCCTATTATAGGATGATTTCCAAAATTTCCAACTCAATCCTAGCGACATCTAAATGTTATTGGGTTCGCTGATAGGATTGTCAAGTGAACGGGTACAAGTGAGAGCCCATGTAATCCTAGAGACAACCTGTGGCGGGGGAGCAGACGCCAAGGTGATTGAAGTCAACTACCTCCTAGTAGATGCCTAGTCGCCCTATAACATCATCATGGTACGGCCCACCATCAATGCACAAGAGGCGATCATTTCTAATTTATATCTGGTCCTGAAATACCTACTATCTGATGGACGAGTCAAGACAACTCTAAGAGATCAACAAAATGCCCAAGAGTGTTAACAAAGCATCATGGCGATAGAGAGGGAATAGCTCTCCCTTGTGGGCCCTCCTTCCCAAGGTCCTAGATGCAGACATTGATTATTAGGATCTTTGGTTGTACGCGGACAACGAGATACTCATGCTTACTAAGGACTTCAAGGAAATCAGGATAGCCCCCCCATCCCATCAGGTGACAAAGATAGGCATTTCTCTTACAGAGGAAGAAGAGCATGAGCTAGTCGACCAATTCATTAGAAACATCGACTTATTCTTCTAGGCACCATCTGACATGCCTTGGATAGACAATAGAATGATGCATCATCGCCTCACCAACGGAAGAACATTATAGCATTAGGCATGGAAAAGGAACAACCCACCAACGAAAGCAACTTGACATGAGCGATAATCGCCCTAACCTCATGTAGCATCTGCACACCAAAGAACTTCTTCAACTTCTCCCCTTGGGTGGACACTTTCAATGGAGGCGCGTTCCTGTAATAATTAAAGTATAAACCATTAATTACTTTTAATAAATCAATAATAAATAAAAACAACTTAAAATTATATATTTATACCTCTCTTTATCATAATCTAAATGCCACGTGATTGTCATACTCAGTGAGAGAAAGGTAGGGTCATTTGGCCCTCAAAGGAACCCTCATTCTCTGTGTATAGGCGGCTTCGTATCAGCCCCAATCGTCACCTCTTTTTTACTGCTATAACATGAACCTCTGCATCCGCCTCAGCAAGAACCTCAATATCAATTTGTGGATGAACCTTTACATCATCAACAACTACCATATCAGACTTGACATCAAGATCTATGGCTCGTCCAACTCTACCACCTCTAAATTGTAGAGTGCATGGTAATTAGAACTACTTTATCATCATGCGGTGAAAACCTGTGGGGGTTGCTTTACACACTATAAGGTGCAATTGTTGTATATCATTTTCGCCACCTCCACTAGAGCTCTCCACAAATAATCTCTTTATTATGTTGGTTTGTCTAGAAGCAATCAAGTCGTCTCTTCATATGGTCCTCACTACAATTAAAAAATGCAGATAAAAAACAAAACCTCTTTCTTTGTCGATATTTGAATTCTGGTGGGACATACTCACTGACCAAATAGTTCACAATATCTGCATACCGGGGTGTCACGCTAGAAATGATCAGAAGCAAGTGCTCATCAGGAAAGCTTTCACAATCAACCACACTTAGATTATATTGACTTGTTAACTATTACATGCCAACTGTTTGTGAAATTATTTATTCAGTAGATTATGTGTGTGTGTGTGTGTAATTTACAAGATGATCTAAAAAATAATGACTGTGAGACTGGGCAAAGTTATCAATTCCAATATCTATGAGAACTAGTCTGTATTCATCCCTGGTACTCTGGTAGGATCATTCATGACAACATAATGATAGCACAAGAGTTGTTAAGAGGATATGGGAGAAAACACATTTCACATAGATGTATGATTCAGATGGACATACAAAAATCTTATGACACAGTTGAATGGTCCTCTTTGGCACAAATTATGTGTACTTTAGGATTCCCCCAAAAGTTTTTAAGTTGGACCATAGATTGTATCACCTCTATTTCTTATAGATTTGATATTAATGGAGATCCAAGTGATGTCCTAAAAGAAAAGAGAGGACTGAGGCAGGGGGATCCTATCCCCCATGCTTTTTGTCTTGATTATGGAGTACTTTCATAGCATGCTGCAAGGATTTAAGGATATCCCTAACTTAAATTTCCATCCAAAGTGTGAGAGGTTGAAGATAGTGAACATATGCTTTGTTGATGATATACTATTATTTACCATGGGAGACATTGAGTCTATCAGGCTGATCATGAAAAAAAGTTAGGGAATTCTCCAAAGCCACTAGTCTTCAGATGAGCAGGCTCAAGAGAAAAATATATTTTGAAAGGGTGGATGAGAATAGCCAGAATCAGATGAAATAGGAAACCTGCTTCAACATTGGCAGAATGCTCTTTAAATACATAGGGGTGCCCCTAGATAGCAAGAATCTTACCATATCCAACTGTCAACCTTTGATTGAAAGTATGTTGAGCATATTTAACCATTGGAGTACTAAAATGTTGTCTTATGCAGGGAGGCTCCAACTAGTGAAGAGTGTAATTTTTTCCATTATAAACTACTGACTTCAAATCTTTCCTATGCCAAAAAGGATTCTTGATCACGTGGAGAGTTTCTGCAGAAGGTTTCTATGATCCCAATATCCTGGGATCATATATGTGATCCAATTGCTGCAGGAGTCTTGGATGTTATAGCCCTTGAAGAATGGAATCGAACCACTCTAGGTAAAATGCTGTGGAACTTGAGTAACAAGAAAGATTAATTGTGGATTAGCTGGTCCATCACTACTATATGAAGAGAAATGACATAAACACTTACCTTCCCCAAAAGTACTACCTCCTGGATAGTGAAGGCTATGTTCAAACATAGGGATAATTTTCTTAATTCTACAGCTTGGAATTCTTTTCATGGGACAAGTATATACAAAATCAGGATTATTTATCAAGAGATTAGAGGAGATAAAATGAGTGTCCCTTGGAAGAACCTGATCAGGGGCAATATGGCTAGGCCTTGAGCCATCTTCATCCTTTGGATGACATGCCAAAAACGCCTCCCAACTAAAGATAGGCTCCGAAGATTTGGCACCACATCTGACGACAAGTGTGTGCATTGTGGTGGGCCTGAAAGCCGTGGGCATTTGTTCTTTACTTGTAGGGAAACGAGGAATGGGATAGTGAGCTGAAATGGATTATCGGTATGATAAAGGGCAAGAACTGCAAAACAAAACTGCTGAAAATGTGTGTGGCTGAGACTGTGTACCAAGTATGGATTTTGAGAAATAAGAAGGTTTTCCAAAATAATAACACGAAGGAGTTAAATCTGAAGGATAGAAAAACACTTAGAAAGGGGGGGTTTGAATAAGTGTAGTCTTAAAAACTTGAACGATAAAAACAAATTGCACAGTTATTTTTATCCTGGTTCGTTGTTAACTAAACTACTCCAGTCCACCCCCACAGAGTGATTTACCTCACCTGAGGATTTAATCCACTAATCGTAACAGATTACAATGGTTTTCCACTTAGCCCACGACTAAGTCTTCTAGAGTATCCTGATCACAACCTGATCACTCTAGGAACAAATGCTTAGACACAATGTCGCTACCGCGAAAATTAACAGAGTCGCCACTAACATATTTATCCTAAAAAGGAAGGGAATGCCAGCAAACCACAAAACAAAACAACGGTCTCACGACCAGAGAAAAGGGTAAGGGAGTCGGTTACGCGAGGGGAAGGTATTAGCACCCCTCGCGCCCATCGTACTCGATGGTATCCACGCCTGTGTCTAAATCTATGGGTGTGTAAGCAAACTACGCTAATCTGGACTAAAATGAATGCATAATGTAGGGAAAAGAAAAGATTGTGCTCGCACGGGCCCTACCCCGCTGCCTACGTATCTGTTTTGCAGAATCAGAGCTACCGTAGCTCGGCTAATTAATTTCTGTTTGTTTTGTGTTTTTTAGGTGAACGAGTTACATTCACACTCCGCTGCTCGACCTTTGGAGACTTATGCTTGGGAATGGAGCGAAAATAACAAGCTCTTAATAAAAGAAAATGAAAGAGTGTGGTTTGTGTTTTAAAGAATGCATGAGGAAAACCTAAACTAAGGGGGAAAGCTTGCTACCTAATGTTATCATACAAAGGGTGCAAATCTAAGCTAAGCTAACAACCTACGAGAAAAAGGGGAAGCACACAATAATATCACACAAACGAGCTCTGCTCGTGAAGCAAACAAACCAACGGTACTGACCGAATGGTAGAAAAGCGGTCCCGCCATAGCCAAGGGGAGCAGCTCAACCCAAGTCAACCAAGCATTAGACCTCGCGAAAATGATCGGGCCATAGACAAGAGGGCGGACCCCTCTCAGCAACCAAGTCGTCACGGATCGTAAAGGAATACGGTGCGTGCGTACACCGAGCGTCAACGTCGAGCGACGTGAGCTATAGGAAAGGCGGGGGTCCGGCTACATGAACCCTTTTCCTGACATACTCGATAACAAGATCTTATGCAGGTTCAGAAGCGAGCCACGCGTAGCGTGCGCATACTGAACAGACTCGATGAGACTAGGCGGGGGTTGATTGCTAACCCTTTCCGCGTGCCTTCCAAGAGGACTTAACAGAGTGCCATATAGGACTTATTACACCGTGACTCCCTGCCGCAAAGCACAAATGTAAACACACCAACAAAAACAGAGCCTCTCTCGAGGGCTTGGCCAGATGCATGTCTAGGTCCTACTTCTCATGTTATAGGATGATGCGGAAAGCGGTAAAAGGGACCAGGAGACGATACCGAACGGATAGCAAATCCGCAATGAGCTAGCAAGTGCAAGAAGAGAAGTCTGAAATACTTCGCGTAAGCCATCATCAAGCAAAGCGAGTCAGAAAGCGTCGTCGTGAAAATAAATCACGAGCGACATGTGGCACACGTCGAGCATAACCACACGAGCAACCTGCAAGAGAAACAATCCAGACAATACAAGAGTATACATCTCAATGAATGAGAGCTTAGATGAATCGCATCGGGAGTAAGTTCGTGTCCCACAAATAAAGTGGAACACGATGCAAATCAAGTCGCATCGGAAGCGAATTTGTGTCCTACAAATAAAGTGGAACACGAAGCGAGTCGAATCACAATCAAAGGCTCTCTCGAAGTACCTCGCACATCTCAGCAAACAAATCAGTAATAACAAGGAGACACGCACCCGCCATAGAAAATAATAGAAATTAAATTCTAAGTAAATTCTAAAGCGAAATCTAACAAGATTAAATTGTTTTTTCTGACATTTTTATCTAAAAGTAATAGATCAAAAACTATGTACAAAACAATTAAATTCTAACAAGAAAATAATACATGTTTTTATTATCTTTTTTATCATGCAAAAGTCTAACAAAAACAATTGATTTTATATGTCATTATCATGTCAAAATATAACAAAAATGTAAAGTATTTAATATACTAAAAGAGATAGAAAATAAACTAGTAAAAAAACTAATCTAGAATAGAAAACTTATGTACAGGAGGGTTTAAGGTTGAAAACATGGTGCAAAAGGGTGAAGGGCGCAGGGCCAAAGGAGTCAGGTCCAACAACTTGTTTTTTCTCAGATTTTTTGGAAGAGAGGGTGCGTGGGCCAAGAGGGAGTGTGGCGCAGCAAATCTCGTATGAAGGCCCAAGGTTATCTGTTTTTTGTTCATGTTTTCAGATTTTTTGTCAAAAGAAAATGATGGCATTGGGCTCATGGAGGAATGTTGGTGTGCATTTTCGGTCAAGGCCCAAGGAGATGGAATTGATCCAAATGATTCTGTTCAATTAACTTCTAATCAGATTCTTACTCAAATTCCTTCTCCCTTTCAAACGAAAACGGCGGCGGACTGCTCCTCTCATCTTCTCCGACGACGTCTTCCTCCCGGCAACGGCGATCGGCTCTCATCATCTTCGTCTCACTCTTCGGTCTTTGTCACAATTCCTCTTCTGACTTCTTCGATCTCTCTCGCTCATATCATTCTCTCCGATTCGCTCTAACCTCTCTGCTTCTCCGTTTCAATTGTGCATTATTGTTGTGTTTTTGAAGAATCTTGACGTTGATCACATTGTGTTGTTCGGTGCGATGTGATACGATGTGTTGAGTTGAAGTTGTTGTAAATTGTTGAAGATTGCAGCAAGTCGATGAAGAGTTTGAAGGATGAGACAATGATGTGCGATGGTGATCTTGAAGGAGAAGAGGTGCGATTCTGATTGTTCTTTCTTCTACTTTTTGATTTCTGAGCGATTCGTTATTGTTATTGTTGATTCTCCGCAGTTGCGATGAAGAACGAATTGCGGTGATATTGAATCGGTAACAATACAGCTACACGGAGAAGATTGCTGAGGCGTGAAGATGATGAACGAGATCGCTGTGGATTGATGTCGTTGTGGTGATGATGAAGAAATGTTGAAGGTTGCTACGATGTGAAGTGAAGATTGAATGCGATTGGTGAAGACGATGTTGTTGATGAATCGACTACGCTTCAAGTTTGTTACGGTTTGTTCTCCTCTCAATTTTCTTTTTCTGTTACGTTTTCTGGTTTTTCTCCCTCGATTCTGTTATGGACTTTCCTTTTGTTCGATTCTTTTCTCTGGTTTCTCAAGATATGGTGGTGATTGAATGAATATGGAGATAGAAAGGTGAAGAGCGTTGAAGGTTGAACCATGGAGGTTCTGAGATGATGATGATCGAATGGGAATTCAGAGAGAGAGAGAGAGATGATTAGTGATGGATTGGTTATGGTGATTTTGTTGAGATTGAAGATGATTGATGAAACTGTGATGAAGTTTTGGGGAAGAAGATTGAGAGAGGTTCAGAGAGAGTTTGTTACAGGTTGTTACCATCTTTTTTTTCTGTTATCAATTTTCTGTTCTGAACTTCTCCCCCCTTTCTCCTTCGGTTCTGAGTTCTTGTTATAGCTAATTCTCGAACCGGTTTGGTTTCTTTGTTATGCAGCAAATTGCGGTTTGGGCTTGGATGAATCGCTTCGGTTCAGTTATGTGCAGGGAACCTTGTTGAGTGCAGCTCGGTTTACAGTTGTGCAAGGCAGATGGTTTTTAATGTTAGACTGCAATTTTGGAGTGGCTTCATGAGGCTTTATTCACAGTGCAACACAGTTTTTATTTGACTTTGCTGCAAATTGGTTTCACTTGTGTACTGGGTCGGTTTTCAACTATCATCTGTATATTTTTTTTGGAATTTATTTTGGGTAATATGTGACTTGGGCTGGATTGCAATAGATTGGATTTGGGAATTTTTGTAATGGATATTGATGCATCTTGAGACCATACCTTATGACTTTGAATCGCGATGAACTTTGACTTGATGAGTAAAAAAACTTTGAATGACTTTGTATTCCCATTTAAATCCTCAAATGAACCTAAATTCAATTTCCAACACCATTCACCTTGTATTGCAATCAACAAACAATTGAAAGAAATGATAACTCCTTGATCATAAACAATCCACAAACCCATCTCTTGCACCATGTATTTTTAGCTTGAATTAAGTTCTTGATGAACAAAATGCCTTGAACGAAGTTTGAATAATAAGATCAATTAGACCATCAAATCGACTTCATCCTTGAATCATTGGGACCTTAATTCAATCTCGATTCCTTAATTCAAACCAAACTTGTACAATTAAAAGTATAATGGCGCCTTGAACACAACGCTCTCCTTAAGCTCATAACTTTGTACCATGACTCAGCATCTTTCGCAATTCACCTCAGAAACCCCTTGACTTAACAATCTCAAAACAATAGAAACTCTTTAATTTTTCTCGATTTTTGAATGACGAAATAAACGTCTTTGATAACTTATAGCACAAATAAAGAGGGCAAATTTTGGGGTTCAACAGCTGCCCCTATTCAAACTTCTTGAACCTGGCGTGTGAGAAACGAAAGTTTCGAACCGTTGAGGTGGAAGGAGATTAAATACCAGAATGAACTCGAAAATTTGCACTCGTGATCAATAGAAGATTCCATCTTGCAATAAGAAGGAATATACCACCCTGCAAGCAGGGAGAAAAAACTTCAATTGATATGGATAATTAAGTAGCTCCAACTTGCGATAAGAAGGAACAGGCAACCCCACAGGCAGGGGGAAAAAACTTCAACTGATCTGGGCATCAAGAGAAGGAACATCTCGACTGATCTGGGCATCAGGCGTAGCAGATGTCTTCCGAACAGGAATCGGGGATAGATGTCTAAGTCGATATGGGCATCGAAATGAGATATTCTGGTTGATCTGGGCATCAACGGGTATTAAGTATCTCTGGTCTGTGTACCAAGGCGACATCTCCATCTGATGCAATTAAATCATCAGGCAGATATTCCAACTGATCTGGGTATCAGCGGCTTGCTCCTTCATAAGATCGACGAGATTCGGAGGCGGTTCCCTCAACTGAAAGTCTGGTTTATCAGGAATAGGAACAATATCTCTTCCGAACTGTGTACGCCGGGAAAGGAAGTCTTTGAACTGATCTAGGCTCGATGCTAGAAAATAAGTAGAACAATCCTCTTCTGAATGAAAAAGTCAATCAGGCAGATATCTCCATCTGATCTGGGTATTAGTGGCTTGCTCCTTCGTAAGATCGACGAGATCCGGAGGCGGTTCCCTCAACTGAAAGTCTGGTTTATCAGGAATAGGAACAAATATCTCTTCCGAACTGTGTACGCCGGGAAAGGAAGTCTTTGAACTGATCTAGGCTCGATGCTAGAAAATAAGTAGAACAATCCTCTTCTGAATGAAAAAGTCAATCAGGCAGATATCTCCATCTGATCTGGGCATCAGTGGCTTGCTCCTTCATAAGATCGACGAGATCCGGAGGCGGTTCCCTCAACTGAAAGTCTGGTTTATCAGGAATAGGAACGAATATCTTCAACCGATTTGAGGGTATCGGGAATAAGAATGCATTCAACTGATCTGACGATGTCAAGATAGGAAAACAAACTTCTTCTGATTAAGACATCAGGATAGGCGCCTGTAATGATTAGGCGAGTTGCTCTCTGGGAGACATTTTGAAACTTGATAACTTTCCTGCAGAAAGAAACAGATATGATATGATTTATGCATGATGCATGTATGAATGTATATGGAATAACGCTCCCGAGAGGGAAGGCACTATACGCTTAGAGAATGTAATGCAAATGATGCATGATTCGAACGTTGCTTAGGGAAACAACGGAAGAGCACTGAATTGCTGAAGAAATCCTTGAGAGAGTATGGAACTCTGCGGGGAGGACAAGAAGAGTGACCAAAGGTCACAACTACGAGCTGGCAAAGATGGATCAGAAATTTGCTGGAGACGATCAAATCTGGATGCGAGCTCTGTTTGGGGAATAAATCCTGCTTGGGGATACCCAGACAACTTCACTGGAGAAGCAAATTCTCGACATACTGGGGATATGGAGATGTGAGCAAGTCATGAAGACAACTCTGATGGGGAGTGACAAACTTGCTGGTGCATGAAGCATTCCGCTGGGGAAATCCTTGAAGGACGCAAATTCTGCTGAGGATGCACATGAATCTCTGCTGAGGAAAGAATTCAGTGGGGAAGATGAATACTTCTACATAATGGTCCACTGAGAAGATAAGAAATCCGCTGGGGATAAGGAACTTAGCATAAGAACCTTTTGTTAAGATCACTCCACTGGGGAATAAGATGACTCTCCTGGGGAAAACAGGTCAATCTGTTGGGGAGAGAAACACTCTACTGGGGGAAAGTGAGGAACGCGGGCAAGGAACCTCATTAAAAGCTTGCTGGGGAATCATATACCATTCAATCATGATTCAACTGGGGAGAAGATATTCCACTGGGGAATAGGGTTCCTGGAGCACGGAGAATGCATTAAGATGTGCTTTGCTGAGGATATGAGAATCAGAGAGCAAAGAAAAACCTCATTTGGATGCACTCAGCTGGGGAATGAGAATCTCTTACTTGGCTAGATCCGCCAACGCACTGACATGGTGTGCTCAAAATATGTACCTGCGAGATAAGCAGATGATAATGCCCCAGGATATAGCATGATGTCTTCACGGGATTTTCTCACATGACAGAGAATAGTAATGCTCACCCACAGTGGGCAAATGCAAGATCAAACAGATTGTCAGACATCTTGGCTTTGAAACTTTCCATACAGGCAATGGATTCAATGAGTTGATAGGCAAGCAGTGGTTAGAACACCAAACAAGTATCGGCCGAAGCATCAAACATGCATTGACTTTCTGAGATAGTGCCACCAGGAAGTGGGCTTAAGAGGTCAAGCAAGTGTTGTCTTCAAAGAGACCAGACAAGCATTGGCTCTCATAGTGTTCTGCATATTCGTTTGATTGTGAGGATGCCAACAAGTATTGAACTTTCAGCTTCTGACTGTTGAGGATGACGACCTGATGGTTCTCAAGTTCATAAGTTGTTTAGCTCACACCCGAACTTTAAACTGGACACCTCCTGATGAGGAAAGAATGCCACTGTATATTGCTTTGCCCCATCCTATAAGGACTTGGAAGAAATTCGTCTCGTAAGGACTTCTTGATATTCGTGCTATCATTGCCAACTTTCCCCAGTATCATGAACTTTGGAACCATGCCCTTGCCTGACTTGTATTGGAGGTAGCTTCGACTGTGCTTGGGTGAATGCCCCTGATTGATTAGCATTTTTAGAGTTTTGTTTTGAATCTTGACCTGATTGCCTCAGATTGTCTGGAAATTTTCTCGACAAAGTATTCAAACAATTTTGTGCCCCTGAGGGTGATCACACTTTGAAATATTACTGCCTCTGCTCAATGGAGTTCGGAAGACAACTTGTCCTTCAGGAGGATAAAACTGTTCATTTGAAGTTCATGATGGAAGCTTTCTTGATGTTAAGCACTTGTTCATATGCAAAGAATGTTTATTATGAGAAATATAATTCTAATGCAAAGAGTATGTTTGTCTTGAAGTTTAAAGAAACTTTTTGAAAGGATGTCGTAACATCGAGCTTTTATGAAAGAAAGATGGTGTGATACCAACTCAAGCGTTTAGCGGATCTCCTAGGAGTCAGCTTACCGTATTCTCTTGTATAGTCCGCTTTCGAATTAACCCTGTTTCAATTAGGACTTTCAAGGGTTGTAACGTGGTCAGGTTCACGGTTTGAGGAAAAAAGGATTTTTTAGGCTCAAAATTATTTGGTGCCCATCCCACTTCGTGATGTTCTCCAGTCCTAAGTTCAGTTAACTCGACACGAGCATTCATCTTTCAAGAGGAAATTGGGATGGTTAAGGAGTCAAAGAGGTCTTCTGGATACGACAATCACTTCACCTTTCTTGATTCCCTAATTAACATCACACGACTTTGTCCTTGATTAACAATTTCATTATCATTTCCTTTTTTTCTTTTTTTTTTCTTTCTCTTTTTCTTTTCTTTTTTCCTTTCTCTTTTTTTCTTTTTTTTTCTTTCTTTCTTTCCCCTTTTTTTTTGACAAGTCGTGTGATCCCGCACTACCTCTACTTTATTGAAAGTGATCGTGACTGTCTGAATTCTTGGTAGATGGAGAATTACCATTGTGGTATCGTCATCCTTTGACTTCATGATATGAGGGATAACCACCGCGACTTTGATGTTGGTCTCAACCTCTAGAGGTGAGGGATAATTTTGATGTCTCAACCTCCTGAGGTGAGGGATAACCGTTGTGGATTTGACTTTCCTCAACCTTTTGAAAGACAACCATTGTTATGTCCTTAGATGTGTGCTTCTGATGAATTTCAAACACTCGATCAGGTTAACTGAATACTACCCGCCCCTGGGTTAAATGTGAGGGTTTTTTCATGAATAGAAAAGAAACTCCTACTTCGAAGGCTCAGAAGGGTTAACGAAGGTCTATCTCCCTTATATCTCCAGTGTTTGGGAATTTGAAACAATGTCTGTACATCATCAACAGGGTTCTACTCAAAAGCATACCATTTGAGGTTCTTGGTATTATGTTCATCATTCTCCCTACGGAGTTATCATGCTTTATTAACAAGAGTTGAGTATCACAAAAAGCATATAAAAACATATAAGATCAAAAGCGAATGGATTTTTTCAAGACAAACATATCCAATGCATTATGATTATAAAGTTCTAAAACAAACAAGTTTTACATACAAACAGTATTGCACAAAACAAGAAAGATTACACATGAAAATGCATGATGATTTAAGAACTGCCAACGTTGAGGAGATTCTCTCCGTATGGACTTATTGCTTCAGAAGATCCGCTAAGTCAAAGGAGAACTTCAATTCTAGCCTTCAGGTGCGAATGTGATAGCCTTGGAATCAATCAGGTCTTGTACCTTGTCTCAGAATGAATGACAGCCTTCAATCAGATAACGAAGTGCCCCCAGAGTGGAAAGCACACCAAGCACTACTTTAGAACACTTTAGATCACTTCCTGGAAGAAGATTTCGGCAAAGTTATATAGAAGTTGCAAGTGTCCAACTTTTAGGGATTTGAGCCATACAAGTAGTGCACAAACTCAAGATACAAGGCGTCTTGCTTATCCCTCGATCGGGAGCCCTAAACACAACGACTGGAGTTTGTAGAATGCTTTAGGGATTTGAGCTGCCAATGATGCGAACTCAAGAACACGGAGTCTTGCTTATCCCTCGGTCGGGAGCCCTAAATATAGCTGCTGAAACAGAAAACACCATCATGAATGGAGGAAACTTGTATTACTATCAGCGAACAACAATAACCTCTGACACTTGGCTATCAAAGTCATTACTTGGAACACACAATAGTTGTTGTGAAGGAAACCTCTGGCAGTACCAATTGCTAGTGATTCTCATGAGTTACTTCCCGAGGAAGAACAAACATTCTACTTGCAGCAGATGAAATGAGATTGAACAGTAGAAACCATTATGAATAAACTCAAACATCTATGTATCGAGCAAGTCCTGGACTCTTTGTACCTCAACATCTTGTAAAGCTTGACATTATGATCAGGCGCCCCGATAATGAAAAACACTGAGTATTGTCATTGAAATCAGGAGAGCAGTCTGTGGTGAGAAACACCCAAAGCAACGAATCTTAACCAACAGAAATTCCATCAAGCAGGGAAGCAACTAAACACCAGGCATTGGGATCATGTCGGCTTGTTACTTATACTCTTTCCGTCTCTGTTGACAAGCGAAAGCTACTGACAAGGAAACTCCAGGATGAGGAGGTGACTCAGAATATGAAGCAAAACCTTGAGAATGAGAGGCGTCTCTGTAGAACACTTTTGATTACTGTCTGGCAGAAGATTCTGGCGAAGTCACACGGAATTTGTAAGTGCTTTAGGAATTCGAGCAATGCGAATGGTGCAATGCTCAAGATAGACAATGTCTTGCTTATCCCTCGTTCGGGAGCCCCAAGCAACTTCAAATACTTGCAGATCATAACACCACGACCAGGTGCCCCAGAATAGGACTCACACCTAGTGTCATCGTCATCAAGTAGAGAACCTGTAGACATCTACACAATACGGAGCTTAACCAGTTGCAAATAAAGCAAGCATGGAAGCACATGAGCATAAGATACGTCCTTGTTAATACCCCAACTGAGCTTTCATCTTGGGAAAATCCCCACAAAGTTGTTTCATGACTAATCTTTGAACACACGGTAAGAACAAGTCAAGTCTTTGAGTCTGGTGAGAATACCAAGTCTGAATAAGAGATCCTCGGTCCTGAATACCTGTTATGCATGAAATGTATGAGATGCATGGTATGAATGCAATGCCATGTTCAATCAATTTCCAAGGAATCCTCGTGTTTTGATTTTTTTAGCAAGCGAGAGATGGAAAAGCTCAATACGAGGCTTAAAGATATGATTCCTTGGAAATGGAAGGAACATGTATGCTAGTTATTTTTTGTACATCATTTTTTGGAAAGTAAATATGCAATGATGCAACATGGCGGGAACCACAATACTGGATATATCTAATGATGCCGAGAAATCACACGGCACAAGTTCAAAGGTTCGGCACCAATTCGGAACTCCCCATAGATCACGGGACATAATCAATAGAATCAGAACCATGGTCACCATCACGGAAATGAAACCACTCAAATGAGAACCAAAGTAACCCTCGAACAAGAACCACGGTAACCCACGAACGAGGATAGCGGTAACCCACGAACGAGAACTAAAGTCACCATCAATGTACCTGTTAAGCAATGATTGATTCCCTCCCCACTCACGGGTAAATCTAGGCCAGGGTAGGTCAAAAAGCCAACAGAGGATCGAATGTAGGCGTTATCATACGATATTGCCTCATTCCACCAAGCTCTACCCGTGGATACGTGATCAGATCAATCAGGCATACGCCTTCTGTCCGTCACGGCCACTCTAGTCCTAGTTCCTATGGTATCACTCATGACCTGGGTATTGGGTCTTTTACCTCTTGAAACACCCACCCACAGACAGAAATCCAGACAGTCCAGAATATGATGCAGAAAAGTAAAAGCGCACATAGAATGCGATGCAATCAGGTAAATATGCAAAGCAATAAAGCACCCAATGATAAACACACAAGCGCTAGGATCGACTCTTGAGTCCGGACCCGCAATGGATCTCTCATCTCCCCAGCAGATTCGCCAGCTGTCGCTACCGCGAAAATTAACAGAGTCGCCACTAACATATTTATCCTAAAAAGGAAGGGAATGCCAGCAAACCACAAAACAAAACAACGGTCTCACGACCAGAGAAAAGGGTAAGGGAGTCGGTTACGCGAGGGGAAGGTATTAGCATCCCTCGCGCCCATCGTACTCGATGGTATCCACGCCTGTGTCTAAATCTATGGGTGTGTAAGCAAACTACGCTAATCTGGACTAAAATGAATGCAGAATGTAGGGAAAAGAAAAGATTGTGCTTGCACGGGCCCTACCCCGCTGCCTACGTATATGTTTTGCAGAATCAGAGCTACCGTAGCTCGGCTAACTAATTTCTGTTTGTTTTGTGTTTTTTAGGTGAACGAGTTACATTCACACTCTGCTGCTCGACCTTTGGAGACTTATGCTTGGGAATGGAGCGGAAATAACAAGCTCTTAAGAAAAGAAAATGAAAGAGTGTGGTTTGTGTTTTAAAGAATGCATGAGGAAAACCTAAACTAAGGGGGAAAGCTTGCTACCTAATGTTATCATACAAAGGGTGCAAATCTAAGCTAAGCTAACAACCTACGAGAAAAAGGGGAAGCACACAATAATATCACACAAACGAGCTCTGCTCGTGAAGCAAACAAACCAACAGTACTGACCGAATGGTAGAAAAGCGGTCCCGCCATAGCCAAGGGGAGCAGCTCAACCCAAGTCAACCAAACATTAGACCTCGCGAAAATGATCGGGCCATAGACAAGAGGGCGGACCCCTCTCAGCAACCAAGCCGTCACGGATCGTAAAAGAAAACGGTGCGTGCGTACACCGAGCGTCAACATCGAGCGACGTGATCTATAGGGAAGGCGGGGGTCCGGCTACATGAACCCTTTTCTTGACATACTCGATAACAAGATCTTGTGCAGGTTCAGAAGCGAGCCACGCGTAGCGTGCGCATACTGAACAGACTCGATGAGACTAGGCATGGGTTGATTGCTAACCCTTTCCGCGTGCCTTCCAAGAGGACTTAACGGAGTGCCATATAGGACTTATTACACCGTGACTCCCTGCCGCAAAGCACAAATGTAAACACACCAACAAAAACAGAGCCTCTTTCGAGGGCTTGGCCAGATGCATGTCTAGGTCCTACTTCTCATGTTATAGGATGATGCGGAAAGCGGTAAAAGGGACCAGGAGACGATACCGAACGGATAGCAAATCCGCAATGAGCTAGAAAGTGCAAGCAGAGAAGTCCGGAATACTTCGCGTAAGCCATCATCAAGCAAAGCGAGTCAGAAAGTGTCGTCGTGAAAATAAATCACGAGCGACATGTGGCACACGTCGAGCATAACCACACGAGCAACCTGCAAGAGAAACAATCCAGACAATACAAGAGTATACATCTCAATGAATGAGAGCTCAGATGAATCGCATCGGGAGTAAGTTCGTGTCCCACAAATAAAGTGGAACACGATGCAAATCAAGTCGCATCGGAAGCGAATTCGTGTCCTACAAATAAAGTGGAACACGAAGCGAGTCGAATCACAATCGAAGGCTCTCTCGAATTACCTCGCACATCTCAGCAAACAAATCAGTAATAACAAGGAGACACGCACCCGCCATAGAAAATAATAGAAATTAAATTCTAAGTAAATTCTAAAGCGAAATCTAACAAGATTAAATTGTTTTTTCTGACATTTTTATCTAAAAGTAATAGATCAAAAACTATGTACAAAACAATTAAATTCTAACAAGAAAATAATACATGTTTTTATTATCTTTTTTATCATGCAAAAGTCTAACAAAAACAATTGATTTTATATGTCATTATCATGTCAAAATATAACAAAAATGTCAAGTATTTAATATACTAAAAGAGATAGAAAATAAACTAGTAAAAAAAAACTAATCTAGAATAGAAAACTTATGTACACAGGGGGGTTTAAGGTTGAAAACTTGGTGCAGAAGGGTGAAGGGCGCAGAGCCCAAGGAGTCAGGTCCAACAACTTGTTTTTTCTCAGATTTTTTGGAAGAGAGGGTGCGTGGGCCAAGAGGGAGTGTGGCGCAGCAAATCTCGTATGAAGGCCCAAGGTTATCTGTTTTTTGTTCATGTTTTCAGATTTTTTGTCAAAAGAAAATGATGGCATTGGGCTCATGGAGGAATGTTGGTGTGCATTTTCGGTCAAGGCCCAAGGAGATGGAATTGATCCAAATGATTCTGTTCAATTAACTTCTAATCAGATTCTTACTCAAATTCCTTCTCCCTTTCAAACGAAAACGGCGGCGGACTGCTCCTCTCATCTTCTCCGACGACGTCTTCCTCCCGGCAACGGCGATCGGCTCTCATCATCTTCGTCTCACTCTTCGGTCTTTGTCACAATTCCTCTTCTGACTTCTTCGATCTCTCTCGCTCATATCATTCTCTCCGATTCGCTCTAACATCTCTGCTTCTCCGTTTCAATTGTGCATTATTGTTGTGTTTTTGAAGAATCTTGACGTTGATCACATTGTGTTGTTCGGTGCGATGTGATACGATGTGTTGAGTTAAAGTTGTTGTGAATTGTTGAAGATTGCAGCAAGTCGATGAAGAGTTTGAAGGTTGAGACAATGATGTGCGATGGTGATCTTGAAGTAGAAGAGGTGCGATTCTGATTGTTCTTTCTTCTACTTTTTGATTTCTGAGCGATTCGTTATTGTTATTGTTGATTCTCCGCAGTTGCGATGAAGAACGAATTGCGGTGATATTGAATCGGTAACAATACAGCTACACGGAGAAGATTGCTGAGGCGTGAAGATGATGAACGAGATCGCTGTGGATTGATGTCGTTGTGGTGATGATGAAGAAATGTTGAAGGTTGCTGCGATGTGAAGTGAAGATTGAACGCGATTGGTGAAGACGATGTTGTTGATGAATCGACTACGCTTCAAGTTTGTTACGGTTTGTTCTCCTCTCAATTTTCTTTTTCTGTTACGTTTTCTGGTTTTTCTCCCTCGATTCTGTTATGGACTTTCCTTTTGTTCGATTCTTTTCTCTGGTTTCTCAAGATATGGTGGTGATTGAATGAATATGGAGATAGAAAGGTGAAGAGCGTTGAAGGTTGAACCATGGAGGTTCTGAGATGATGATGATCGAATGGGAATTCAGAGAGAGAGAGAGAGATGATTAGTGATGGATTGGTTATGGTGATTTTGTTGAGATTGAAGATGATTGATGAAACTGTGATGAAGTTTTGGGGAAGAAGATTGAGAGAGGTTCAGAGAGAGTTTGTTACAGGTTGTTACCATCTTTTTTTTCTGTTATCAATTTTCTGTTCTGAACTTCTCCCCCCTTTCTCCTTCGGTTCTGAGTTCTTGTTATAGCTAATTCTCGAACCGGTTTGGTTTCTTTGTTATGCAGCAAATTGCGGTTTGGGCTTGGATGAATCGCTTCGGTTCAGTTATGTGCAGGGAACCTTGTTGAGTGCAGCTCGGTTTACAGTTGTGCAAGGCAGATGGTTTTTAATGTTAGACTGCAATTTTGGAGTGGCTTCATGAGGCTTTATTCACAGTGCAACACAGTTTTTATTTGACTTTGCTGCAAATTGGTTTCACTTGTGTACTGGGTCGGTTTTCAACTATCATCTGTATATTTTTTTTGGAATTTATTTTGGGTAATATGTGACTTGGGCTGGATTGCAATAGATTGGATTTGGGAATTTTTGTAATGGATATTGATGCATCTTGAGACCATACCTTATGACTTTGAATCGCGATGAACTTTGACTTGATGAGTAAAAAAACTTTGAATGACTTTGTATTCCCATTTAAATCCTCAAATGAACCTAAATTCAATTTCCAACACCATTCACCTTGTATTGCAATCAACAAACAATTGAAAGAAATGATAACTCCTTGATCATAAACAATCCACAAACCCATCTCTTGCACCATGTATTTTTAGCTTGAATTAAGTTCTTGATGAACAAAATGCCTTGAACGAAGTTTGAATAATAAGATCAATTAGACCATCAAATCGACTTCATCCTTGAATCATTGGGACCTTAATTCAATCTCGATTCCTTAATTCAAACCAAACTTGTACAATTAAAAGTATAATGGCGCCATGAACACAACGCTCTCCTTGAGCTCATAACTTTGTACCCTGACTCAGCATCTTTCGCAATTCACCTCAGAAACCCCTTGACTTAACAATCTCAAAACAATAGAAACTCTTTAATTTTTCTCGATTTTTGAATGACGAAATAAACGTCTTTGATAACTTATAGCACAAATAAATAGGGCAAATTTTGGGGTGCAACACACAAGCTAAGACTTTCTTAGAGTATCCTGACCACCACGTGATCACTCTAATTACAACTGCTTAGACACAAGCTAAGACTTCCTAGAGTATCCTGATCAACACTTGATCACTCTAGTTACTTACAAATTAATGTAATCAAATAAGAGTTTTACAATGCTTCTGAAAAGCTATAATCACAACAGTGATATTTCTCTTAACGTTTAAGCTTAATCTCACTAATATATTACAACAGCAATGTAGTGAGCTTTGATGAAGATGAAGTTTCTGAGCTTTGAATTTGAACAACGTTTCAGCAAGTTAATTGTTAGCGAAATCGTCTTTTGAGCTTCTCATCAGAACTTCATATTTATAGGCGTTTGAGAAGATGACCGTTGAGTGCATTTAATGCTTTGCGTATTCCGTACAGCTTTGCATTTAATGTTTCACGCTTTTGTCAACTACCTCGAGCCTTGTTCACGCTGTGTCTACTGACGTTGCCTTTAATAGCTTCCAACGTTCCTTTTGTCAGTCAGCGTAGCCTGCCACATGTACTTTCTTCTGATCTGATGTTTGTGAATAAAATATTTGAATATCATCAGAGTCAAACAGCTTGGTGCCTAGCATCTTCTTGTCTTCTGACCTTGAAGTGCTTCTGAGCGTGATACCATGAGAACTTCAGTGCTTCTGCTTCTGACCTCAAGTTCTTCTGATGCTTCCATAGACCCATGTTCTGATTCTGCCTTGACCATCTTCTGATGTCTTGCCAGACCATGTTCTGATGTTGCATGCTGAACCTTCTGAGACAAAGCTTCTGAGCGCTGATTTTTGCATACTCTTTATATATTTCCTGAAAGGGAAATTGCAATGTATTAGAGTACCACATTATCTCACACAAAATTCATATCCATGTTATCATCAAAACTAAGAATATTGATCAGAACAAATCTTGTTCTAACAATCTCCCCCTTTTTGATGATGACAAAAACATATATAAATGATATGAATTTGCGATCAGAAAGAGCAGACGGCTAAAGACAAATTACACAGCTATAGCATAAGCATGTGAATATGTCTCCCCCTGAGATTAACAATCTCCCCCTGAGATGAATAATTTCCCCCTGAAATTAATACTAGAAGAATTTTAATAATAAAAGACTTCCCTGATTATTTCGGTAGAGACGTTCACAGTGCTTGATCTTCAGAACATTCATTACTTTTGATTTCTGCTTCCATAGGACAGCTTCAGAACATTGAATTTCTTTAGATACTCAGAACATTCACAGCTTCTGACTTTTGCTTCCATCGGACAGCTTCAGAACTTGAATTTCTTTGATCTTCAGAACATTCACATCTTCTGACTTTTGCTTCCATCAGACAGCTTCAGAACTTGAATTTCTTTGATCTTCAGAACATTCACAGCTTCTGATTCTTGCTTCCATTGGGACAGCTTCAGAGCTTGAATTTCTTCTTACATCACTTCATGCTAGATTGTACCAGAACATTGTTGAATGTACCAGAGCTTCATCAGAGCATCCCTACATCCTGAAATGTTACAGAACAAAACTAAACGACAAAAGTCAGCATGAATGAATCAGAACATAAAATATGTATCAGAACACATAATATATATCAGAGCCATATAGGCCATATAGAATGTATCAGAACAAATAGACATTCAGTTTCAGATCATATTCTATCATCAGAATATCTGAACATTCTTCCTTCTTGCTTCTGATTCTGAAGCTTCATAGCACTCAGCTTGCTTCAAGAATCCAAGAGCTTGATTCTCTAAAGAGTTGCTTCATCATCTCGTTGCTTCTTATGTTGATCTTGAATCTTCGATTCCTGCAACAACACAATTTAAAAGCATAGAACTTTGCAAGTTCTGTTAGTAATGTGGGGCCTTTATACCCGGTAACTGATAATATTAATCAGATCATTTATCATATATTTCTCCCCCTTTTTGTCATAACATCAAACAGAATATAAAAGATTCAGATGTAGAAAACGACAAAGGAAAGAAACAGAATAAAACTTTTCATTGATTTAAACAAACAGGGTTACAAAAGATGTATGCAGGAAAAAAAAACAGATGCAACAAGGAAAGAAAACTACAAAGACTTAAGAACTACAACCCTAGCTTAGACAAAATCCTAGCTAACATATCACGAATCCTTGCGGTCTTCTCAGTTTGTTCAGCCATGAAAGCTTGAAACTCCGCATGCCTGTCCAGACTGGAACCTCCACTGTAAGAGAGATGCATGAATTCAAGGAGGAAGTGAGAGACAGTTCACAGGAGGAGAGCTGATGTCTCTAACGGGGCTTTCTCTTAACATAGAAGTCAAGAACATGATCCTTAACGTCATCCAATATCTCAAGAAAGTCTTCTTCCTTTGGATAAATGTTGATAACAGCATCACAGAAGAGATCAGACTCGAGACTACTTGGAATCTTGAGAGATCCGTCTTGGAATCAATGTCAGCGATCCCCGAGATTTGTTTCTCAACCAGGAACCATACAGCCCTTCCAACCGTTCTGTTCATATAGATCATCCACTTTTGAGACTAAGTTTCTTCAACAGGTCTAAAGATTTGATGAAGGGAACAGGGCGAAGGATTCAAGATGAATGCTAGAACGATGAATAAACAGAGGTTTATGCAAAGAAAAAAAATATTCATAGAAAAGTGAGAGAAAGAAAGAGAGAGAAGCGCAAAGATTGATTGAAGAACGCAAAGAAATGGAGAGATAAATAGAAGGAATGTGGGAAAGGGAAACGTTTGACGGATATAAAAACATAAAGAACAATAAAAGAAATGATGAATGACATTCAATGTTACATGACGTGAGGAGAGATAATAATGACAAAAGAAGTGATTAGCACAGTTACCTAAGTAGACGTCCCCTCAACTGCATGCACGTTTGTCCAGAAATAGTGAACACGTGTTTACCATCTGGATAGCCAGTTACAGCTGTTTTACTTTTAAAGAGATTCTGAATCAACTTAGACAATGAGACGTTAGTAATAACTGAATCACTACTTCTAATTGATTACAAACAGAACTTCTTATAAAAGACTAATCCAATCTCATTTCAGAAGATACTCATACATAAGATCTTCTCATCTTCTCATTCTGGGCATAAATCCATACTGATATTCTTCAGAATGAACTTAAACCTATCTTCAGCAAGGGGTTTTGTAAAGATATCAGCCCATTGATGGTCTGTATCCACAAAGATTAAAGATATAACACCCTTCTGAACATAGTCCCTTATGAAATGATGTTTAATCTCAATATGTTTAGCTTTTGAATGTAAGATAGGATTCTTAGATAAACATATAGCAGAAGTATTATCACAGAAAATAGGAATGTTACTCTCATATATCTGATAATCTTCTAACTGACTTCTCATCCAGAGCATTTGTGTGCTACAACCAGCAGCAGCAACATATTCTGCTTCTGTTGTTGAGAGGGCAATTGTAGCTTGCTTCTTGCTGTACCATGAGATCAGATGACTTCCAAGAAATTGACAACTTCCAGAAGTACTTTTCCTTTCAATTCTATCTCCAGCGTAGTCAGCATCACAGTATCCTACTAAGTTGTATTCTTTGGATCTTCTGTAAACCAAACCAACATTAGTAGTACCTTTCAGATACCTCAGAATTCTCTTAACCGCAGTTAAATGAGATTCTCTCGGATCTGATTGGAATCTAGCACACAAACAAACACTAAAAAGAATGTCAGGTCTAGAAGCAGTTAGGTATAGAAGAGATCCAATCATACCTCTGTACAACTTCTGATCTACCTTCTTACTTACCTCATCCTTACCTAGAACACATGTTGGATGCATAGGAGTTTTGGCTTCTTTGCTTTCAGAAAGATTAAACTTCTTTAGAAGTTCTTTCACATACTTCGTTTGATGAACATAAGTTCCATCAGAAGTTTGGTTGATTTGAATCCCAAGGAAATACTTGAGTTCTCTCGTCATGCTCATTTCAAATTCAGCCTGCATAGACTTAGCAAACTCCTTTCCAAGTGTAGCATTAGATGTTCCAAAGATAATATCATCAACATATATTTGACAAATTAAAATATCCTTTTTAAATGTTTTACAAAAGAGAGTAGTGTCCACTTTTCCTCTAGTGAAACCATTTTCCAGAAGGAAAGAACTCAAACGTTCATACCAAGCTCTAGGAGCTTGTTTCAATCCGTATAATGATTTCTTTAATTTAAAAACATGATTTGGAGACATGGAGTCTTCAAAACCAGGAGGTTGGTGGACATAAACTTCTTCATCTATGTAACCATTTAAGAAGGCACTCTTAACATCCATCTGATAAAGAGTGATGTTATGTTGAGTGGCAAAAGAAATTAATAGAAGAATAGATTCTAACCTTGCCACTGGTGCAAAGGTTTCTGTGTAGTCAATTCCTTCTTGCTGACTATAACCTTGAGCAACCAGTCTGACTTTGTTTCTTACCACTTCACCTTTCTCACTCAGCTTGTTTCTGAACACCCACTTAGTGCCGATGATGTTAAATCCTTTTGGTCTAGGAACCAAGTCCCATACATCATTCCTTGTAAACTGATTTAGTTCTTCTTACATGGCAATTATCCAGTCTGGATCTTCTAGAGCTTGATCAACAGAAGTTGGCTCGATCAAAGAAACAAGACCTAATTGACATTCTGCATTGTTCTTAAGGAATGCCCTTGTTCTGATGGGATCATCTTTCTTCCCAAGGATCACATCTTCTGAATGAGCTGAAGCAAGTCTAGGTGATCTTCTGATTGTTGGTTCTTCAGAAATCCTGAGATTCTCTAAAGATGCAGCAACTTGATCTTCTGCTCCATTACTTCTGAGACTGCCAGCTTCTGCAGCTTTACTTCTTGGTTCTACTGCTTCTGATATATCAATATCAAAATCTGCAAAATTCTCAAACTGCTTTGGTTTTTCAAGACCAAGCTTATCATCAAACCTGATATTGATTGATTCTTCTACAATCAATGTTTCAGTATTGTATACTCTGTAGCCTTTAGAGCGTTCAGAATATCCAAGAAGGAAACACTTTTGTGCTTTAGAATCAAACTTACCAAGATGATCTTTAGTATTCAAAATAAAACATACACATCCAAAAGGATGGAAATATGAAATGTTGGGCTTTCTGTTCTTCCACAATTCATAAGGAGTCTTATTTAGAATAGGTCTTATAGAGATTCTATTCTGAATATAACATGCAGTGTTTATTGCTTCTGCCCAGAAATGCTTAGCCATATTGGTTTCATTGATCATGGTTCTGGCCATTTCTTGTAGAGTCCTATTCTTTCGCTCTACAACTCCATTTTGTTGTGGAGTTCTAGGGCAAGAGAAATCATGGGCAATACCATTTTCTTTGAAGAACTCCTCAAAGAATTTGTTCTCAAATTCACCACCATGATCACTTCTGACCTTTATGATTTTACACTCTTTCTCAGATTGGATCTGAGTGCAGAATTCAAAGAACACTGAATGAGACTCATCCTTGTGTTTCAAGAACTTTACCCATGTCCAGCGGCTATAATCATCAACGATGACTAATCCATATTTCTTCCCTCTGACAGATGCTGTTTTGACTGGGCCAAACAGATCAATGTGCAAGAGTTCTAATGGCCTTGAGGTGGAAACAACATTCTTAGACTTGAATGCAGGTCTGGAGAACTTGCCCTTCTGACATGCTTCACAAAGAGCACTTGATTTGAATTTCAGATTTGGGAGACCTCTGACCAGATTTAGTTTGTTAATCTGAGAAATCTTTCTCAAACTAGCATGACCTAATATTCTGTGCCAGACCCATTGCTCTTCAGAAACAGACATAAGACAAGTCACCTTCTGCTTCTCAAGATCAGAAAGATCAATCTTATAAATGTTGTTCTTCCTCTTGCCTGTAAATAGGATTGAGCCATCCTTCTGACTTACAGCCTTGCAAGACTTTTGATTGAAGATTATATCATAACCATTGTCACTTAATTGACTTATGGACAATAAGTTATGCGTTAATCCTTCTACAAGAAGTACATTAGTTATGGAAGGAGAGTTACCAAGACTTATGGTTCCAGAGCCAATGATTTTGCCCTTCTGATCTCCTCCAAACTTGACTTCTCCACCTGGTTTAAGCACCAGGTCTTGGAATGTAGACCTTCTTTCCGTCATGTGTCGCGAGCACCCAGAGTCCAGGTACCATGACATTTTGCTTCCTGTCCTCTTTGCCACCAAGGATATCTGCAACAGAAATTATCTTCTCCTTAGGTACCCACAATTTCTTGGGTCCTTTCTTGTTAGTTCTCCTCAAGTTCTGATTGAACTTGGGTTTAGCAAAATATTTAGCAGGAGGAACAACATGATATTCTTTAGGTTTGTCAGCATGATATTTCTTAGGATGTGTCACAAGCTTCTTGGTGTGAACAGTGTTAAACTTCTGTGCATGTGAAGTGAGCCTAATATCATGTGCATGGCCATATTTGAACTGATCATACAATGGCTTGTATGTGATCTTCAGATCTTCAATAGGTTCAAATTTATGTGAGGTATCACCCTCATAGCCAAAACCAAACCTTTTGTTTCCAGAAACACCATATATCATAGAAGCAAGATGACTTCTGCCAATACTTCTAGATAAGAACTTTTTGAAGCTCGAGTCATATTCTTTCAGAATATGATTCATGCTAGGAATGGATTTTTCTGTTTCAGAAGGAGATCCACTATCTTTGGATAGATTTAAAACTTTTTCCTTCAGTTCAGAATTTTCCAATTCCAGCTTCTTAGTTTCAAATTCAAACTGCTTTTTCAGCTTTTTGTATTTGATACTAAGATGAGCCTTGAGTTCCAAAAGTTCAGTTAAGCTGGAAACTAACTCTTCTCTAGATAGTTCAGAAAATACCTCTTCAGAATCTGATTCTGATGTAGATTCTGATCCATCATCTTCTGTAGCCATCAGCGCGAAGTTGGCCTGCTCTCCTTCAGAGTCTGATTCTGATTCTGATTCAGAATCATCCCATGTTGCCATAAGACCTTTCTTCTTATGAAACTTCTTCTTGGGATTCTCCTTCTGAAGTTTTGGACACTCGTTCTTGTAATGTCCAGGCTCATTGCACTCATAGCAGACATCCTTCTTCTTGTCAGATCTTCTGTCACCAGAAGATTCTCCTCGTTCAAATCTCTTTGAACTTCTGAAGCCTCTGAACTTCCTTTGCTTGCTCTTCCAGAGTTGGTTCACCCTTCTGGAGATCATGGACAGTTCATCTTCTTCTTCAGATTCTGATTCTTCAGAATCTTCTTCTCTAGCCAGAAAAGCGTTAGTGCATTTTTTAACATTAGATTTTAATGCAATAGACTTATCTTTCTTCTGAGGCTCGTTTGCGTCCAGCTCTATTTCATGGCTTCTCAAGGCACTGATAAGCTCTTCCAAAGAAACTTCATTCAGATTCTTGGCAATCTTGAATGCTGTTACCATTGGACCCCATCTTCTGGGTAAGCTTCTGATAATCTTCTTTACATGATCAGCCTTGGTGTAGCCTTTATCCAGAACTCTCAATCCAGCAGTTAGAGTTTGAAATCTTGAGAACATCTTCTCAATATCTTCATCATCCTCCATCTTGAAGGCTTCATATTTCTGGATTAGAGCAAGAGCTTTAGTCTCCTTGACTTGAGCATTTCCTTCATGAGTCATTTTCAAGGACTCATATATATCATGGACAGTTTCCCTGTTAGATATCTTCTCATACTCAGCATGAGAGATAGCATTCAGCAAAACAGTTCTGCATTTATGATGAATCTTGAATTCTTTCTTTTGATCATCAGTCATTTCGCTTCTTGTGAGCCTTACACCAGTAGCTTTAACAGGATGTTTGTAACCATCCAACAGAAGATCCCATAGATCAGCATCTAGACCAAGAAAGTAACTTTCCAGTTTATCTTTCCAGTATTCAAAGTTTTCACCATCAAATACTGGTGGTCTAGTATAACCATTGTATTGCTCAGCAGAGCCAGATGTAGATGCAGTTGGATTTGTTGGAACTTCACCAGCCATCTTTTACTGAAGCGTTTTTCTCTTCCTGAATCTTTTCTAAACACGGTTAAGTGCTTTCACCTTAGAACCGGCGCTTTGATACCAATTGAAGGATAGAAAAACACTTAGAAAGGGGGGGGTTGAATAAGTGTAGTCTTAAAAACTTGAACGATAAAAACAAATTGCACAATTATTTTTATCCTGGTTCGTTGTTAACTAAACTACTCCAGTCCACCCCCACGGAGTGATTTACCTCACCTGAGGATTTAATCCACTAATCGCAACAGATTACAATGGTTTTCCACTTAGCCCACGACTAAGTCTTCTAGAGTATCTTGATCACAACCTGATCATTCTAGGAACAAATGCTTAGACACAAGCTAAGACTTTCTTAGAGTATCCTGACCACCACGTGATCACTCTAATTACAACTGCTTAGACACAAGCTAAGACTTCCTAGAGTATCCTGATCAACACTTGATCACTCTAGTTACTTACAAATTAATGTAATCAAATAAGAGTTTTACAATGCTTCTGAAAAGCTATAATCACAACAGTGATATTTCTCTTAACGTTTAAGCTTAATCTCACTAATATATTACAACAGCAATGTAGTGAGCTTTGATGAAGATGAAGTTTCTGAGCTTTGAATTTGAACAGCGTTTCAGCAAGTTAATTGTTAGCGAAATCGTCTTTTGAGCTTCTCATCAGAACTTCATATTTATAGGCGTTTGAGAAGATGACCGTTGAGTGCATTTAATGCTTTGCGTATTCCGTACAGCTTTGCATTTAATGTTTCACGCTTTTGTCAACTACCTCGAGCCTTGTTCACGCTGTGTCTACTGACGTTGCCTTTAATAGCTTCCAACGTTCCTTTTGTCAGTCAGCGTAACCTGCCACCTGTACTTTCTTCTGATCTGATGTTTGTGAATAAAATATTTGAATATCATCAGAGTCAAACAGCTTGGTGCCTAGCATCTTCTTGTCTTCTGACCTTGAAGTGCTTCTGAGCGTGATACCATGAGAACTTCAGTGCTTCTGCTTCTGACCTCAAGTTCTTCTGATGCTTCCATAGACCCATGTTCTGATTCTGCCTTGACCATCTTCTGATGTCTTGCCAGACCATGTTCTGATGTTGCATGCTGAACCTTCTGAGACAAAGCTTCTGAGCGCTGATTTTTGCATACTCTTTATATATTTCCTGAAAGGGAAATTGCAATGTATTAGAGTACCACATTATCTCACACAAAATTCATATCCTTGTTATCATCAAAACTAAGAATATTGAACAGAACAAATCTTGTTCTAACAAAATCTTCAAGAAATCCAGGAGGTGATCCAAGGACGTGTCCAGAATGATAGAAAACTGTGGACTTACTACAATGAGCTATAAGCGTGCTTAGTTTGATTGTTTGTTGTTTTTTCATTTTGAGGCTTGGACTTTTTTTATCAGTTTTGTACCCAAACTATTTTTTTGGAATATATATATATATATATATATATATATATATATATATATATATATATATATATATTCTTCATTTGCTCAAAAAAAAATATTGATTAAGTTTCACATCTAACGTATACATTCTATGAGGTTTAACGTATATTCGATCTTTTTTTACAACGGTTCGGAATAGACGAGCCACAGTCAAACATTTTCAAAATAGAATTTTAAATAAGAAATTTTCATCTGCGATATATTCACCCCTTCTAGATCGTAGTCTATCGTCTAACACGCGTGATGTCATATGCAAGTATACATTTATTTTAAAGTAATACGTGATAGAATAGTAAGGATGTCGAATCCACAGGGAGTGAAAAATAACTTTGATTCAGTACTATAAAATAGACATTTCATAACACAATATTACAATGGCCATGTTTTTAACCGTGGCAATAACTCGTTTTTTAATGTTTTTTTATTTACTCAAAAACATTTCACTACAGTCATAAACAACCGTAGTGAAATGTACCTAGAGTAAAAGGGTTCGAATCCTAACTCCAACAATTTTCTATTTATCATGACAAAATGGGCTTGACCTTGTATATCATCACACCAGTGTGAAGCGTTAAGCATGGTCATGGAACAATCCACCAATGTAAGGAGACCGCAATCTTCTACAATCTCCCTGACATTCTCTGGCATTAGGGCATCTAAAAACCTTTTCATTGTCGCCCCACGGGTGGGCAGCTTCAGAGGCAGTCGATCCTCGAACAAACAAAGTAAAAAACATCAATTATTTTCAACGTATGAATAATAAGTAAAAACAAGTTCAACATAACATATATGTACGTCTCCCTGCCATAATTAGAATGCCACATGATTGACATATCCAGTGAGCACTAAACGGTCATTGAGCCCTCCAGAAAACTCTCCACATGTGTGTACAAACGACTCCGTAAAAGTTATCAGTCGAGTGAGTAGTCTTCACATAACTTATAATAGGCTAATCTGTATTTGTATCCGCTGGAAGAGTCTCTTTATCAACCCAGGCCTCAACCTCGATATAATAGGTTACTTTTGTCTCGACCACGATCTGGATATCATCCTGACTATGACCCTATACATCTTCAGCTTTTGTATGGACATCGTCAACAAGTGGCTCATCAGCAACAATTGTGGCCCAACCATCTGTTATGGATACTCTACATTGAATATAGCAGGGGTGCACGAGCTTGCTTTACCATCTTACTCTTGTGAGAAACGGTTGGGGCTACTCTCCTCGTATGGATATGAGAAGCCTCAATGTTGTAACACCCCATTTCTACCCAACGAATATTAATAAAATCCGAGTACAACGTACAATGAAATGCTACATATTTCAACTTTAAAAATAATGAACCTATAATTCAATCACATGTAATAAAAATATATAACACTTTAAAACTTGGATGAACAAATAACAACAACTTTTAGTAATATTACACAGCGGATTCACAACCTTCAGCTTAATCATATAACATCTTTTGTTCAGCTAAAAACAACTTCTTAACAACAAGTACTTCATGTAATCAACTTAAGATTCAACAACTTAAGTAAATTCAACAATAAAACAACATGCGTTCACCCCCCGAGTGTTACGTATCAGAGCGACCAACATCAGACTCAAACTACTAAAGGTAAACAACCTTCACTTTGAATTACATGCGCGTTACCAACATAGGGGTAACATTCAAACAGAAGGGATAAGATATCTAACCATATAATTGAGTGTATGATAAATAATATATTAGACTCAGATTATATAAAATTATTACTTCACAATCATTCATACAACATTTACAGCAGTTATGTCGTCAACATATTATAACAACTTTTTCATTAACATGCAATAACAACTTTATATAATAACTTATTAAATAATGGAAATCAGGATAAACAGTATATATTAGAACCAATTCATATGAAAATCACGCCTCACAACATTTTAGAGCAATATTATTCACCACATAATCATCAACACAATATAACAACTTATCAACACATCAACTCAAACGCACATCAACTTAAATACACATCCATTCAAATACACAACAATGAATGCGACTCAACAAATGCACATGCATGTGGTACCATTGGAACAAAACTCTCAACTTAAAAATCCTCCAGGTTATCGAGGCGTCAACAAGGCACAAGCCTTCAACTTATTTTGCCAATCTAGGCCAATCTGGTGAGCATTAGCTCCAACTTAAAAATTGTCAATCCAGGCCAACTTAATAATGTTATGCTATGCATGCGACAACAACCACAACATCAACTTAATCAACACAACACAACAACGACAAAATGGAACAACACAATTGCAAAATAATTTAACAACGTTGGACATATGACTTGCAACTTAATCAACGCATCAACAACAACTTATAACAAAAGCAACTCAACAACTTCATCAACATTGTACCAATAAATAGAGACACTCATCACATTTCAACTTTGGCCATAGGCCTACAACTTTATATCAACATGTCAACAACAACTTAATTCAACAACAACTTTAATCAATAATAAACAACATAAATAATTCACCGAAATATATTTAAGGTCTACTTAATTATCCAGACAAAATCAATTAAACTCGGCCAATTAAATTCTCCGGTTAAACTACTAATATTCATCAACTTAATTAAACTGCTAATTTCATAGACTATTACTCACCTTATCCACAAATTATACTACTATAATTATCTGTCATATATTCCCAAAACCATTACCCAATTATACTGCTAATTTAATTATTATAAATTACTATTAACTTTCTGTTACTCAACACTACTGCTACTGCTACTAATTTATCCTTATTATTCGTATGTTATTATCTGCACTACTACTATAATTTACTGAAAACAATAATTTAATAAAATAGACAGAAAAAGGCAAAACCAGAAAGCAGACAAAAAAACACATGCCCTCAGTAAATGGTGTTCCGATCGGAACACCTTCTCCCACTTTCAATGGGTGCCAATCGACACCCTCCTTTATCAAGCATCCTTTACCGATCGGCAGGGTCCCTTTCCACTTGTGATGTTCGGCACGGTGCTCCTGTCGTTCGTCTCATGTGGTGTCCCCCTCGGCACACCGTTGCCTGTAGAATATTTATTTTTGTTTTCTACTGCTTCTTCTCCTGTAACACTCGTCCGATTCAAACTTCTTCAGCAACTTTTATTTATCAACAAAATTCTAGAAATCTCTCATACTTATTTAATTCCACAACTTTAATTGATTAACTAATTCATGAACAGCAATACTACCACATTCACACGAACAACAACATTCACACAATGAATGCCTAAATTCCTAACAGCAATAACAACACCAAATCACATGAACAACAACAATTCAACAATAATTCAACACACACAGACAACAACAATTTTAACCACCCGGATCCCACATATTATCCATCATATACGCGGTTATAGAGCAAGAACCCCACCCTTACCTTGGATTGGAGATTGCTCTATAATTCTACCGATCGAAGCCTTCTATCCTTAGCTTCCCAACCCTTGCCTCTTTTAATCAGAATCAAAAGCTGAAATTTTTTCCCAAATATGCAGCTACAGCGCGATGATGCTATCCCACAACTCATACCTTATTTTGAAGATCCCAACGGTCAAAAGTTAGATATAGGTGTTGCTAACCTACCCTTAAAATTTGGCCACGATCCAACGGTTAACAAATCGGGGATCTTCGATTTAGTGAGACTTCTCCAAGAAAAATGGGAATGAGTTTCTCTCCTCTTTTCTCTCTTCTCTGCAACTTCCCATGACCAATTCCTCAAGACTTTTTCCCTTCTAATTAACATAATCCTTATCTTAACCTAATTTTATTAAACCTATTGGGCTTAACATTCACACCCATCTTTTACTACCACAATCACGTAATTAAGTCCATATAATTAATCTAGTATTTCTTCAATACTATTTCTACAACTTAATCAATTAATTAATTGACTAATTAATCATAACAACTCATGTCAACAATCTCAACACTCCATAAATTCAACAATTAAATTCGATATAATTCGAAAATATTTAATTAAATAATTAATTAAATACTGGGTGTTACAAACGTCATCGATGTCTAGAAGCAATCGTCCTGTCTGATCCTCTGGCCCTCACTGAAAAAAAAAACAATAAGAGATTTTAAAAATTCAGAAATCAACACGACTTTACCAGATGTTTCCAAAAATTCGAAAAAACATCTCAAGTTTTTCTACTACTGAATATTTCAAAAAATTAGATATGCATGCATGCATTTTTATCGGACTTTTCAAAATATTAAGTAGAAATACATGCATTTTTACCCGTCTTTTCAAAATATCCGATAAAAATGCATGAGAAACATGAGTTTTTACCAGATATTTTAAAATATACGGTAAAAAAGCATAAAAACTTGTGTGTTTTACAAGACATTTAGAAAAATCTGATAAAAATGAATATTTTTATTGAAAAATCTTTAAAAAGGCTAAGTCGCTAGTACAAACACATACTTTGAAATATCTGGTTGCTTGCTCAAAAAATCCGGTAAGATGCTATGGTTTTTGAAAAATTCAAATTGTTACAAAAGAGTACTAAATGAATAATGAAATATATTTTTATTTGAGAAGATTAATATGATAAAATTACAACACTGGCGAGGGTGCCAGATTAAAGTGTAAGGGTGGCAAGAAAAAATCTCATTTAATCAAACTTAAAACATACATATTGGATCATAAAAAAGCCCAAGAATACGCATAGTAAAGGGGCGAAATTGGCCCATCAAATTTTTTGACCAAAAAAGCCCGTCAAAATCTGACTGCGCAGAAAATCAAAATAGAAATGTATAAATCTTGTTGAGCCAAACATCGCTGATCCAATCAAGATCAACAAAGATTCTTCTAATAGTATAAATCATAGGAACCAAAGCTCTAACAGGAGGTGAAAACAAGGACAAACCACTAATAACATTCTCAGTCAGTATTTGAAAAGAAAGCAAGAAAAGATGCGGTGTTGCAGAACGCACTGCATGTTCATCGCCTCTTGCAAATCCACCAAGAACATAAGCAAGTGGCAGAAACAACCCAATAACTGTTCCAACAATAACATACATTCTAAACATAGTACTTCCTTTGAAAATCTCTTGTTGTGAATTTGAATCTCTAGAGGAAGCAGAAGTATTTGGAAATGCGAAACGTGCAAGTGCTAAGATGTATGCAGAAGCAAGAAGTGGAAAAACTAGATCAAGAAGTGGAACAAGTCCACTTGCTGATAAAACTAATACAAATGCAACGAGTTGAAGCTCTATCATACGTAACGAACCCATCATTCCACCTGCAGGAGGTACTTGAGTTTTCTGTCTTGCATTTGCATTTGCATTTGTGGCTGCACCTGGTGCTGGTGGTGTTGTTTGTTCTCGAGGAGCAGTTGCTAGAGATACACCAGACATGTTTTCACTGGATATCAAAGGCTAATTGATGAATTGAAATTTGAGGAGAAAAAGAAGAGAAGAGTGGTTACAAGTGAAAATGAAAACAAGGTGTTGGAAGAGAAGAGAAGAGAATTGTTGGTTCAAGAAAAGAAGGCGATGGAGTAGGAGTGTTTGTGATGATCCTAAATTTGCTGGCACAAAAATAACATAAGAACATTGCCGAACGTTGTAACGTGTAATGTAGCATGTAAAACACTTGTTTCACTTAGATGACTGTGCTATGCACGTGTTACATTCTAATTTCAGATGATTTGGTTTGATAGAATGTCATTATCTTCGAGAGAAACATTTGATCCCGTGAGTTCTGCTATTGCCGACTCAACCTCACACGACAACATTAATAATATCACTCTTAAATTTATAAATTTTTTGGATTTTTGAAGAATACAAGTAATTAAAGAAGTTTTTAGAACATTTATTGAAAACTATATAGAGTTATATAGGTGTTTAAATCCAACCAATACAAATAAAAAGGGCAAATCAATTTATAAAAAATAAAATTATAGTAAATAGAAAGAAAAAATTGGAATTAATCAAAAAAGATAACAAATCATACACACCTCTCATATTTTCCTAAATAATGAATATACATTTTATTTGTTTGGGCGACTTGTGTTTTTTGTGACAATGGAGAAGATGACTTTGTTTATGTCCTTGATTAGCGTATTGCATTTTACTGCGATGAATATCTTCCTTTAAATGGGGAGCAATACAATAATATGATTTGATTGAGATATATAAATTGAGAGATAAATGAAAGTTATTATGATTTAGTAACCGAAAATTAATGACTAATTACTATATATTAAAAATAATAATTTTTTTCATTGAATGAGTTATTTACTTTTTAACGTAAAAATTCAGACATTAAATAAAAAATGATTTGATTGAATACTAATAATCGTTGATTACTAATTTTAATTTATTGTTGTTATAAAACCAACTTTGAAAATTTGAGGAGTTATCAAATCTATATGAATTCTCATTCTTAAAATTTTTTGTTTATAGAAAATTTTATTTCTAACATAAAACAATTAAATTTTTTATGAAACATATAGGAATATGGAAATGTATATGGAAATTTAACATATAAAAAAATTACGTAGTATTTGTATCCATTAAATAAGTAAAAACTATGTCTTTTTAAAAGTTATATATATATATATATATATATATATATATATATATATATATATATATATATATATATATATATATATATATATATATATATATATATATATATATATATATATATATATATATATATATATATATATATATATATATATATATATATATATATATATATATATATATATATATATATATATATATATATATATATATATATATGGGAGCATATCAAGTGAGAGCATTTTTAAATGAGAGATGAGAGGAAGAAATATCAATCATTTGATTTATCAAGAGAGAGAATGTTAACACATTAATGAGACTATTAATTTCTCTCTCTTGATGAATTCAAGGGTTGATATTTCTTCCTCTCATCTCTCATTTAAAAAATGCTCTCATATATATATATATATATATATATATATATATATATATATATATATATCCCTCCTCATATATATATATATATATATATATATATATATATATATATATATATATATATATATATATATATATATATATATATATATATATATATATATATATATATATATATATATATATATATATATATATATATATATATATATATATATATATATATATATATATATATATAATTTATTTAATTTTTTATTAATTTAATTTATAAAAAATATTATTTAAGAAATTTTTGTAGTATTTAGGGATGTAAATTAAATACATAAAATTTATTAAATATTTATGTAAATAATTATTTAAAAACAATGAAATATAAAATAATTAAAAAAACTGTTACATTTTTTATGAAACATATAGGAATATGGAAATCTCACACATAAAGAAAATTATGTAGTATTTGTACCATTAAATTAGTGAAAATTACGTTCATAAGTTTTAATTTATTTAATTTCTTATTAATTTAATATATAAAAATATTATTTAAGAAATTTAAAAAGTATTTAGAGATTTAAATATGTAAAATTTAATAAAAATAAACATATAGGAATGTGGAAATTTATATGAAAATCTAACGAATAAAGAAAATTATGTATAATTTGTACCATTAAATTAATTAAAATTACGTATTTTTAAAAGTTATGAATATAAATTTTAATTTATTTAATCTCTTATTAATTTAATATATAAAAATATTATTTAAGAAATTTAAGTAGTATTTAGGGATTTAAATATGTAAAATTTGATAAAAATATATATAGATAATTATTTAAAAAACAATTAAATATATAAAATAATTAAAAGGGAGTAATCTATTTAAAATAAACTGAAAGGTAAATATAGAATTGTATAAAATAATTTTTATAATAGTGATAGTTGGATATTATATTATTATTATTTTTATTATTATTATTATTACTATTATCTTCTATTATTATTATTAGCTAAATATTATATTATTTTTTACAATTTATATCAATATTATTAGTAATGATTTATATTATATTTATTTTTATTCTTGTTATTATTATTATTCTTATTATAATTATAATTATTATTATTATTATTGTAATTACTAATAATTAATATAGTGTCTATATAATGTATTTGATAATTATATATATAATAATTTAATTTAATTTAATTATTATTATGACCTAAATATTATATTATTATATAATATTTATATTATTAATATTAGTGACTGCTTAATATAATATTATTAATTATTAATAATTAACAAAGTGTCAATATATGTATTTGATAATTATATATATATATATATATATATATATATATATATATATATATATATATATATATATATATATATATATATATATATATATATATATATATATATATATATATATATATATATATATATATATATATATATATATATATATATATATATATATATATAATTTTATTTTCTTATTATATTATTTATATTATTATCATTAGTGGCTGTTTAATATTATATTATTATTATTATTATATATTTATTTATTATTATTTATTTATTTATTTTTAATGTGGAGTCAAATTAGTAAATATCATATTAGAGTTTTTATAAAGATTTGTTATCATGATGACACGTGTCTAGGGTTGGCATCATGACAACCTTGGATTTATATATACTAGATACGATAAAATTACAACACTTGCGAGGGTGCAGATTAAAGTGTAAGGGTGGCAAGAAAAAATCTCATTTAATCAAACTTAAAACATACATATTGGATCATTAAAAAGCCCAAAAATACGCATAATAATGGGGTGAAATTGGCCCGTTAAGTTACTTGACCAAAAAAGCCCGTCAAAATCTGACTGCGCAGAAAATCAAAATAGAAATGAAATAATTGGACAAACTGACAACAAGAACACCAACGTGGACTACATCAAATACTAGAAAAGAACACCAACGTGGTACTTGGTCCTACCTGAATCAAAACGCCATTTCGATAATATCCAATGGCTCCCTTCCAACACGACCACGACGAACAAGCTAGTTTCTTTTCTACTTTCTAAAGCAAGAATCTACCAAGTCAAACCCAGAATCAAAACCCAAACCACAAAGTTTCTTTCTTTGTTTCTTTTGAAGTGAAACAAGAAAGAGAAGAATGATGGGTTATGTGACGAACCACCGCTGGAAAAGATGGAAGAGAAATCGCATATGGGGTGCAACCGCAACATTTCTTTGTTGCATGTGTTTCATCTTGTTCACTCCTCCAATCCCTCGCTCTCTCAATCACCACCGTTTTGCTGACGTGCGCAATCTTCTTGGTAGCCACTCACTCATTTCTTGTTTCTTCAACAAAATTATGTTTTGATTGCTCTATTGACTATTCCCTATTGGTTTCTACACATAGGAGTACCCAACACATTGAACGTGATGACAAATTTCCCTTTTTTAGTTGTGGGTGTTTTGGGTTTTGTTTTTGCTCTTGATGGAACTTTCTTCAACATAAGGTTTTCGTTGATTCTTATTATAACTACTGGTTGTAAATTGTAATCATAATCAAAAAGTGTTTGTCTGCTGTTAACAGTGATTGTTTTGTTTGTTGAATTGATGTAGCTCTCAAGGAGAGGTATGGAGTTGGGTTGTGTTCTACAGTGGGATGATAGGAATTGCTTTTGGTTCTGCTTATTATCATTTGAAGCCCGATAATCATCGCGTTATTTGGGACACTTTACCGGTTAGTGTTTTATTACAACTCATCTAAGCTGCAGTGTTTAGTTTAGTTTAGTTTGGGTTGAACTCGAATCAACCCGACGAAAATTGAAGTGGTTTGGTTTGGTTAACATGTTTATGATTTGATTAGATTTTCATTGATTGAATTTATAAGTGTTTCCATTTGATTCAAGTGTTAGAATCTTAAATTATGAAATTTAGTTTAGATATTGGAAGTTATATGGAATCAAATGTAATTCTTTAAAATATTTAATGTGTCATGAATGATGAGCCGATAGCGTGAACCAACCAGTTCATCATTAGATTGGGTTGGTTCAGGTTTAACAAAAAATACGGGGTTTTGACCCAATTTGAGTTGATGAATTTTGATTAGGTTGGATAATGGATTTGATCAAAACCAACCCAACCCGAACCATGTACACCCCTACATCGAAGCATATTCTTAATTCTTTGGTTCTTTTCTAATCTTGTTCTCTGTGTTTATTCTTCTAATTTCCTTTTTTTTTTCTCCTTAAGATGACGGTGGCATTCTCCTCGCTTATGTCTTGTTTGGTTTTTGAGAGATTTGGCCAGAGGACTGGTCTGTGTTGTTTGTTTGCACTCTTAGTCTCTGCCTTTCTTTGTGTACTTCATGAACGGTTAGTTTCTATTTGTGTTTGTTTTTGTTTTGTTTTGTGCCTATTTTGCACATCAAATCGTGATGGCTGATATAGTGTGTTCAAGTTTTGTTCTGAATTCTGTATGCTAGTTGGTTCGTTGCAGAATTTATAATGATATCCGGTTCTGCGTGATGTTCCAGTTGATTCTCTCTCTTGCTATTCCGGCTGTAGCATTTATGTACCGCTCCAAATATACTCACTCAGGATACTGGTTTTTAGCTACAGGTAACTAAGCCCTGAAAGTTTGTAATTCCTAAATAGTTTTGAGCAACTTGAACAATGCTTCAATCTTCATCGTGCTTTGTTTGTTTAGTGTTTATCTGTTTATAATCTCTATTGAGACATGCAATCATTGCTTTTATGAAATACATATTAAATGCAATTAAAATGGTCTGAGCTCATGAGAAATTAAATGTGATTCTCATTGATTGAAATTGGTAATGCAAGGTTATACATAGACTATAGAGTTATGAATGATAACCAACCACTTTGTGAACAAGTTTAATTAATAATTACATTGCATAAAATACATGTGTATGTGAGCACTGATAACAGCCGGTAATTGGCTAGGCCAAACAAGACTTTGCTTAAATAGGGTCGCTGTCAATTTTTGTAAGGCTCAAGCCTGACTTGTTACGTGTCATCTACATTTTTAGGCCTAGCATAGCCTTTTTGAATGTCTCCAAGTATTGAAGTTGCATAAACAATCATGTTACAGCTTTTAAATATTGTAGCGTGATTTGGAAACAAGTTATGTAAAATTTAGAGTATAAAGCAGTTGTTTATTAACGAGCGACAAGGAACCACCATGTTTTCTTTATTATTTGTAGATATATTTTGAAGAAAAACTTTTATGGTACAGGGATTTATGTGCTAGCAAAAATTCAAGGTATTACTGACAAGAAAATCTTCCGTGTAAATAACTACTTCATAACCGGGCATTCATTGGAACACTTGTGTTTAGCACTGATCCCGATTTCTCTAAGCATAATGCTCATCTACAGGGAACTCAAGTTTCAAAGGTACTTATTTGATCACAATGGTTCCCTGTGGAAATTGCTATTATATTCATAAATTTATATACAATATACACCGACTTGATGACAGGTTAGTTGATCTTAAAGATCGGCCGTGAATCGAAGATTGTTCAACTGTTCTGGAAGATGAGGTTATCGCAGACGTATGATCGGCGAAAATGCCGATGAATTCTGAAAACCTTGCTCAGCAACTTAAATGAAGTTATCTTCAAGAACTTGTATGCCTTACTAGTTTAGTTGTATAGCAGGGTCAAATTCCTTTACCTGTATATGACATGATTTCTGTTAACATCAAACAGTTCTTGATTTTTTTTTTTTAAAAACTTTTTGATTGATCATTGGATTCACTGTCCTTGTGAATATTGAAAGTATTGTCAGAGCATATTGCTTCCTTCACATGCGCTTGCTTTGTCTTTTTGAATGACTTTATGTTTGTTTACTTTATAGCTCAGTGTTGTGTTTTTAACATATTCGCAAGCATGTGGCTGTACCCTTATCATACGCACATGGTCGTTTATTTGTATTTATTTGGTGATATTTCGTTTTCTTTTGGTCCATATGGGAGTTTCAAATTCGTTGATAGAGTTTGTTTAATAAGTTAAAACATGGTTGCTTAGACAAGATTCCGACGCCACCTCTCGAAGACTACAACTACCAAAACTGGAGCATATCTATGTGGTGCGTGTTGACATCCAAAAAATTAATATTGTTCCTTAATGGAACTCTACCAAAATTACCAATATTCGCTTCTTTATACCCTAAATTTGAGCTATGGGATCGAACGAACATGGTCATTTATTGGATCAATTGAACCCTCCCACCTCACATCGCTTTGAGCAATTCTGCTTTGAAGCTCAAAGCTCAGAGAATATCTACATGAAAGATTCAAAGGGGGACTATATCCATTTCTCCAACCTCTTTCGCAATCTTCATTCAATTAAGCAAGGCAATATATTTTTGTCTCAGTATTTCAGCGATCTCAAGATTCTCTAGGACGAACTTGAAAATCTTAGCCCAACTTCTTCCAAGTTCTTGGAACATTCCTTGCACTTATGATTTCATCAGAGTCGTTCGCATATGTATCCTGCCACCTCAAGGGTTTGAATGAGTCTTACAACACCTAAACTTAGATCGTCTTCCAGCATCATTCATGTATACTCCTTAGTTGTGCAACACGAGGTTTCCATCTCTCAATCTCTCAATTCAAAATCAAACATCTTTTATACTATAATCCTCAAAGGAAAATGTCTCTTAAGAACTCCAATGTTATGCACACATTGCAATAAGACTAACCACAAAATTGATGGTTTCTATTTCAAACACGAGTTCCCTCCTAGATACCAATCAAGAACCCCCACACAAAAAAACATTCAGATTCTGAAACATCAACCAACCTTGCTTCTACAACATATAACCACAAATCAATCTCTAAAGAGCACTATCAACATTTTCTTAATCTTTTACAACAATCCAAGAAAGGTGCTCATAAACACACAAATAAGCATAACTTTGTGATACTTCTACTATAGTCTCAATTATCACAAACTCAGGTATTAATTATAAGAAATATTCTATCTAGATTCTTAACTAGGGGAAATTAGACCATGCTTTTACTCATTCAAATGATTTTCTATCATTAAATTTATTTCCCATATACCTGCTCACTTCCCTAATGGGATTGTTATCATTGCTAACTTTTCTAGCATAATAAAACTTGACCATAATTTGTATTTAAAAAGCGTCATATATCCTGAATTTTAATTTAGTCTTATTTTCATATCCAAATTACACCTTAACCTAAACTGCTAGATAGTTTATCATACAATTTGTGTCACTTTTAAGACGTGTTTACAAAGATGATGATTGGTTAAAGGAATGTGCATATGTTTCTCTACATCCTCCACAAGACACCTTTTATTAATTATTCTATATACATACATCATTAGTATATGTAATTCCAATCCCGATCCTCTATGTGCTTCTACTGATTCTCAAACTGTCATCAATAAATGTAATATTCATACCGCCAATAACAATGCCTTAAGTGTTTCCCTAGATGTTTGGAACTATATGTTAGGCCATCCATCTAAATATGATTTACAAAATAAGTCTACTTCCTTCCCTTGCATCAAATATGATAGAGGAGAATTTAGTATTTAAATTTATTAAAAATTTATATAAAAGAGAACACTATCAAAATATCATAAGAATTTCATGTCATGCTTGTTATTTTGCTAAGGTGAGCAAATTGCTCTTTTCTCATAGTACTTATGCTATTTCTAATGTTTTGGACTTAGTCCATATGGACATTTTGGGTACTATATAAACTCCATCTATAAATAATTTTGGCAAAAATATACATGTGGTCTTTTAAATTATTTTATTGTAATATATTGGTCCTTTATATTTTTTCGCTACAAGTTAGTCATTTATGTTAACTAACGTTCGCGCCGTTAATCTTTTTCCTAAACTCTTTTCCAAAATAACTGAAGTGACACTAATGGTGCTGAGTTGTCACTTAATATAGGTCAAAGACCATCATTGGATCATATAGTAAAAAATTTAATACTTTTTAGTGCACAAAACTATTTTTAAACTAATTAAAATGCACGCAAAAGAAAGAAATTAAATAAAAATAGTAAAAAAGATAATAAAATTCTCAGAAAATTACACGAAGAGTAAAATGAGAAGGGATATTTTTAGGAAATTTTTCGTAATTTTTGGATAAAAACGGATTTAATATGAATTTTAGAAATTAAAAGCGAATTAAAATAAAATTAATAGAACAAAATAAAGCAGAAAAAAAGTCAACGGTACATACATTAGTTAACATAAAGGAATAACTTGTAGCGGAAAAAACATAAAGGACTACATTGTTACAATAAAATAACTTAAAAGACTCTGAATATATTTTTGCTAATAATTTTCAATATTTCTTGACAATTGTTGATAACTTCACATGTTATACTTGGACATCATGCACAACAAATATGAAACTAAGGCTCAAATAAAAAAACTTTATAAATAACACTTACACTTAATTTTCTTGAAAAATAAAATCAATCCAAAGTAACAGTGGAAATTAATTCATCACGCCTTCATACGAAAATATAGACACCTTGAGAATATGACAACACCTAATGTCAAGATGCGTTCGGTGGAGTCCTTAGGATCTCTGATCAAGCAACCTCTGATGATGACATATATCAAATAAGAAATACATGTGGAACCTTGTTTTGCATATAATAGGTTTTTGTTTTGATGATGACAATTGTGAAGAGCTATAAAAGATCATAAAAACAATAACATAAACATGATGGCTACTGTGAAGAACATAACAAATATTCAGCACAACAAAGATACAACATGATAACAACTATAAAAGATTAAACATATGATATTCAACATGTTAAACATGCAACAACCAAGAAAGCCAATCAATGCTCTTAAGAAGTTAAAGATGCAAACCATGAGTTTGATAAAATGATTGACAAAGTTTTAGAAATCCACACAGTTTCAAAGACAAACAAACAAATTACATCTAAAACCTCCAAAGAACCCTCAGAGCAAGTGTCAATACAAAAGAATCTATCAGACAAGGCTTAGTGGAGTCAATCTCCAAATTTAGTAAGAGAGTGAAACTTTTGGAAAAGCAATAGTTCTTTCTTTATAGAAGTAGTTGGCTATAAGCACATACACACACTTAAAACCTTTTTAAATTTTTTTTTGAAAATAATAAACCTTGAGAAGTATATATAGAAGTTGCATAGAAAATGTTAGGAGCATTAAAAAAGCCAGAAAATATATTTTTGACTAAATCTAATCGATTAGATTGGCGCGTTTTTGAAAAATAAGGCCATTTGAATGCATTCAATCTATTAGCAATATATATATATATATATATATATATATATATATATATATATATATATATATATATATATATATATATATATATATATCATCTCTTACCTATCTTGGAACTCATAGCTGTTTCATTTAACTGATCTTATTGCCTGGCTTAATCGATTAATGACAATAATTTTTGATTTAATGATGATTTCAAGTAGGGGTGGCAAAACGGGCCCGACCCGTGGGAAAAGCCCATTTTACCCGTCATTTTACGCGGGCCGGGCTTAAATTTTAAACCCGCATAGTTAAGTATGCCCGCCCCGCACCGCAAAAAAATGGGGCGGACATGGTGCGGTCACGTGCAGCCCACGGGCATAAATTTAATTATGCAGCTGTTATAGACTGTTGTATCATGCTCTAATTCTGGAGCTGTTATCTGTTATAGGCTGTTGCATTATGCTCTAATTCTGCAGCTGTTATATGTTGCAAATTCTGCAGCTGTTATATGTTGTAAATTATGCAGCTGTTATAAGTTGTAGTATTATGTTACATGTTGTTAAAATGCTATCTAAATTTGATTGTTTTAAATAGTTACATATTGTTAAATATATAAAATGTTAACTAAATAGGATTTGAAAGTACATAAACAACAAATGCAGTTGTTATTGGATTTGAATGTAGGATATTACAAATGTGTTTTTATTTTTAACCACATTTTTTTATTAATGATCTATGTTTTTAATTTATAGCATGAGTGAAAAAAATTTAAAGAGAGTAGTGGGCATGCCCGCATGTCCGCCATTAAATGGGGCGGGCCTAGTAAATGAGCCCGCGTCTACTACTTTGACCGTCCCGCCTCGTTTTTTTGCGGGCTTTTGCGGGGCAGGCCTAAATGGGACGGGCATGCGTGTTTGCCACCCCTAATTTCAAGCCTATAAATAGATGTCTCATTCTTTGTTTCATTTCATCCTGAACTCGATTTGTATATTGATACACTCTCTCTCTAAGTTTTCATTTTCCTCTTTCTCTCACTAGTTCTAATAGCCAAATGTTTTTGTGAGGAAATATCTTTTGTGAGTGAGATGTCATTGTAATTCTAAATGGGTAGCATTGTATAATTTATCCAACAATTTTGTTTATGCATCTTGGATGAACATAATCCATTTAGGGATAAAAATATGCGGTTGGAAGCTAAACTCGTTAAAAGCTTTGATTAGGGATTGTTTGATAAGTTCCTGATATTTATTTAGGTTTAATATCATTGATATTGTTGAACTTCCCTTAAGGCTATTAGAAAGCCTTGTTCATTTGAAGGATGAAGTTTCTCAATATTGATGAACTTACCATTAGGTTCATGGTTAGCCCGTTTAAAACCATAAATTAGAAGATCAGACTATTAAAATCTCAAGAGGTTATTGGATATCTTGTTAAACCAAATTGAGCTCAGATATTTAGTGGAGAGGAGACTTACCCCTTCAATCTACTGTATGGAAGGAATTTTGGTCACTTCAGTCTCAATATTTTAATGGAGAAGACGCAAACGATCATATCTTTCATCTTATATTATCATGGTTGTAGGACAACCACCATTTTCTTGTATAAGGGGGTTCGTGAGTTTCACCTACTAAATGCTCTCAAGTATATAATGGAAACTCTTAAGATCATTTTTTAGGGAGAGGAGTTGGTCCTTTTGATTTGACCGAACCTCTATAATTTTCGGTGTTTTTCTTCTTCCTTTAAACTCATTAAACTCCGCAAATTATTTCAATATTTATTTACCGCTGCTTAGATATAGAATTTTTTTTCAAACTCTGGTTTTAATTTCAAAAAGTTTTAAAATTTTTTCAACAATATGTTTTTATAAACCACACAGTTCACCCCCCTCTTGTGTGTGAAGTCTCAAGTTCAACAAGTGGCATCAGAGCCTAACTCACGTTAAAAGTACTAACCGTCTCAAGAGGAAGATGACTTTTGACACAAGATTCTTTTTCAAAGCTCACTAACACCTTTTGAAAATTTATTGTTTCTTTTATAAATATGTATTATTTAAAAAAATTAAATCTTTTTCTCTATAAACCTTTTCAATGCTCTGTTTTTTCATACACATCAAATAAATGAAGAAGTAGAAAAACTTCTTTGATCAAAAATAAATTATAAAATTTTTTTTACCGCCAAAGAAATGTAGGACACTTTAGAAATGATATATTGAGTTTCTCCAAGTATCAAGTCGGAGGATGTGAACACATGAGGCAAATAAATTATTTTCTTAACAATTTTAATTGTTACAAACATTTATCTTGAGAATTAAGAATTGTAAATTTTTCCAACTCTTAAATCTATAAGATAGAAACCTCTATGAATTTCCAAAAAATCAAGATAGAAGGAAATCATAGAAGCCGGTGTAATCAAAAGATTAAACTGGAAGATCATAACTCATATCATATCATATTTCCAGTTCAATCAACATCCTCATGTTTAAAGAACAAAAAAAATTTCTTCAACAATTAAACAAAGAAGAGGAAATATTTCAACCTTAGGGAGAAATATAAAGAATCATCTTCCAACGGAGATGATAACACATGCTCAAAAGCACCCTTCAAGGAAGATAGAAGATAGAAAGAAAAATCATAATAACATATTTACTTGTTTTGCATGCAATACAATCTAGAACTTTAAATAAATATCATTTGAAGAAGAAAGCAAAAGTGTACTCTAGAAGTATAAATTTTAAGTCTTTGATCTTGGAAGATAAACAATGATGACAAATGTCAACAATTATGATCAAAGCAACTCTATCTTAGAATTTCTCAACTTATGATCTGTGATGATCAATAAAGTAAATAAGTCTGTGATGGAGTTATTTATCTGTCTGTTTACCAACTCTCTCATCCATTGATGTGTGGATAATGACACACTTTTAAAATGTTCTTCCCTATGGGAATTCTATTAACAACAAAAAATCTTGATACAAGTAAAATCATTTTAAGGTTGCAATAATCAGTTAATCTGACTAACCCCTTAAAATAATTATTCTTAACTCTTTCATGTTTTAACATTTATTTATTTTTAGTTCAATTATTTCTAACCCATAAATATAAAGTTTGTTCAAGTGTTTCTAAGCTTAGGGGTGTTAAAACATGAATTAGAGGTGTCAAAGAAGCAACAAGGCCCAACAAACAAACCAAAACACCAATGAGGCATGGTTGAAGAGATCTAATTGATTAGCCTAATAGATTAAAAATGATCAAAACACACAACTTCAAATCAAATCCAAGACAACCTGACGCGTCTGGATGATCAAATTTGAGTATTGATGAAGATCGTATAAAAAACTAAAATATTGAGATATTTAATTGATTGATCCAATCTTTTAGAAGTTCTAAAATTTCCAGTTCATATATGATTTTTGGACAACGCACTCCTCATTCAATTCCTAACCTAGTTTCAAACCCAAAATCCACCAGAACACACGCTATAAATATGTATTGTATTCTAACCTTTCTCTTGCCTCTCAAAACCTCTTCTCTCTATACACTAATAAGATTATTCTCAAAATGTTCATCATGAATTCACAACCAAACAACAAGAAAATTGATTTTTTAGGCACTCCGCCAACCGAGAAGTCATGAGAATTCATACCTTAGATCCCAAAGATTTCAAAGAGTTTAACTTTTTCAAAACCCTAGAAGAACTCAAACTCTCAAACTTCCTTTGTGCACCCGCAGGAAAGATCTATACCACACTAATGAAGATGTTTTTCTCAAACCTTCGTCAAATAGATGGAATTCTCCACAGTGAAGTAGAAAAGTATCCCATAACCCTGTCTATAGAAGAATTTTAAAAAATTCTTGATCTTCCTCATGAAGATCACCTCACAAAATTAGGAAACAAAGCCAATAAATATAAATATTTCCATGTTGCATCCTCCATAATGATCGAACCATCCTTACCCATTCTCTGTCCACTCATAGTCGAATATATAATCCCTGAAAGTAGAATAATCCACTACATTGTAATCCACGACCTCCTTCCCATAATGGAAAACCCTGGTCTTCTAGCCCAAGCAGATGTAAAAACCATGTGGTTCATATAGAGCAAAGTATAACGGAACTGGGCCTAACTAGTAGTTGATTACATGTTACATATTAAAACAAAATATGCACATCTACCATATGGGAATTTGGTCACAAAAATATTGGAGAAAATCAAATTCAACCTCGACAAGAAAAAAGACTTCAATAAGAAAACCACAAAAATAGGAAAATCTATTCTATCTTCAATGCATTATGAGTTGAAGAATGGAAAAATTATAAGAAAGCCAATTATCAAGAAAAGGAAGAGAAAAATCAATAGTCAAGACATACCCATAAAAATTATCAAAAGTGATGATTCTTCTCCTCATATTTTCACAACCAGAGATCTGATGAAAATCTTGTGTGGGAAAATTGACACACTTAATGTGAAAATTAACTTTGTCACACACCACTTCATTCCTGACAAATCCAAACTTCTTTATCACCTCTACCATACGATGAATCTGATGAAGAATAATCCATATTAGTTTTCTTGACCTTGGTGATGGTCTCCTCGAACTCGGAGGTTCATTCAAACTTCTTTATTTTATTCAGGGCAGCGAAAAAAGGAAGGCTTTGCCACCTGCACAGGAGAGGAAGCAGGACAGGGCGACAAGGCGTCCAATAAGTTGTTGCACGTCCTTCACGTTCTTGGGACTCCTCATGTTGATGACTGTTCAATACTTGTCTGGATTGACTTCAATGCCTCTCCTTATAAACATAAAACCAATATATTTCCCTGCCTGAACTCCTAAAGAGCACTTGGCGGGGTTTAGGGCACTCCGAAGGGCAAGGCAATGTAGTAGTAATTTCCATGGTTCGACATGAAAGAATTTTTGGAGGGCATCCAGGGATCCATTCAGATCTGATTAATGCTAAGTAGGAATCCATGAAGCTTAACATACAATAGACTGATGACCCGTTGATTAGACGATTGAAGTCTGGAAACAAAAATAGATCTTTTGGGCAAGTAATGTTAAGATACATGAAGTATACACACATGCACCATTTATGGTTGGAATTTCGTACCAAGACTACGTTGGTCAGCCAGGTGGGATATGTTATTTTAGTGATGAATCTAGCGTTGGATAGTTTTCCACCTCTTCGCCAATGGCGACCCTCTTTTGCTCGCCTACCTTCTATTTCCTCCGCGCCACTGGTTTGGCAAAGGGATATATGGCAAGGTGATGGATTACAACTTTTCTATCTATATTTGGCATGTCTGAAGGCCCCCTTAAAAATAAACAGACGTTTCTTTAGAGTCGGTCGACTAGATCTTGTTCCTCCCTCGTAGACAAGGAATTTTCTATATTTGTAACCTGATGGGCGTGAGGACCTATCCAGACATCCTTCAAGTATTCCATGGGCGTGAGTCATTCCTCCTCCGCGCCCAATCTGGGGTCCAAACCCTCGAAGTTAGTATTTGGAACTTCTGAAGGATGGACATCAATAAGGGAGAGCTCTTCTCTGGTTGTCTCCATATTGCTGAGATAGCACTCGCGAGCCACTTGTTGATCCCCTCAAATGGTGTTCCTTCGTCCTTTTGGGAGTGGATAGTTCAAAGTTAAGTACCAGGTGGATACGACCACTCCATAAGCGTTGATGGCAGGGCACCCCGGGATGATGTTGTAGGGCGACATGGAATATGCGATAAGGTATATGATATCAATTTCTTAGGTGTCCACTGCCTCAATGCATGTGGTTTTTAGGGTCACATGGTCCATTATTTGTACCTGTTCGCTTGATAATGCCCTCAAAAAACCGTTGAACCTCTTTATGTCATTCAGGTCCGCTCGTAATTTTTGGAAGGCATTGCAGAACAAAAAATCAGTGAAGCTAGCCAAATCGGTGATAACTAAGGGTTAATCATCGTGAGGGTCGATGCCGATGGCATATTCTTTGGAGAAAACAATGCCAACCCCTATTTTCCCTAGGGCGCTTCTGGGAAAACCAAGGGATATAACGTTTGTTGCGATCATCTGCCTTTCATATCTTCTTCAGGCGGCTATGGAGTTGCCGCTCCCGGGATACCTCTGATGATGATGTTTTAAAGTGGGACCCTATCAAACATCTTCAGAAGAGAGATGAAAATGTTGGAGTGGAGGTATGGCTCAGGTTAGTGTTAACGGACCCCACGGTGGGAGCCATTGTACTGGTCAAAAAGTACAAATGTGTGTGTTCCTCCTGCAATGGCACAGAGACTCATAGGTCTTAGTATGTGTATAACACAGTTAAGTGGTGAGATCTTGCTCACAGTGACGAGAAGCTCTGTAGATGGTGTTTTAAGTTAGTTCGAGGGACCAACTCACGTGAGGTGAGAGGCCCTGTTAGTGGTCGACAGTGCTTAGTTGCAGGCAGGAGGTTAGGTTAGGCGTGTATATTAAATCAATAATGAGCGTGGTGCTCTTTTATTCGTGAAGAGTGTGTATGACTTAGAGTCTGCCTCCCTCTTTGAGGGTGTGTGTGTGTGTATATGCCTCTTGGGCCTAAATTTTTTTTGAAAAGGAACCATCGTCCACTCAGTCTTTGGTGGACTGTTGAATCCCTATTTTTAAAAGAGACGCGGGTCAGTTGACAAATTTAACTTCTCTCTGTTCAAAAACGTCTTATCCCACGTTTTCCATAATTAGACAATAAGAATTCCTTTAAACGAAGCGATACCTCCCTTTGGGCGACATCCTATTGCCACCTCTCCCTAAGGAAACTTAAAGACACCGCCTCGCCTTAGATGAAGTCTTTCGTAATTATAACACTGCACCTCATACTCTTTGAAAATTTCAATCCACCTCCAAACAAATCCTCAATGGAGGCTTATCCCTTTAAAAGAACACGAGCATTAAGACTTATTAGCAAAACATAACAAAACGCATGAGAATAAGATAGATGGAAGTGTATACAAATGCTGGATAAAAGACCCTTATCTATATAAGGTAGATAGCACAGACACACCAATACTATTAGTGGGCCTATAACATAAAAAATCAAAGCAAACTTTAAATGTAATGATGGTTATGCAAACAATTAGTATTATGCAAATTATTACAAATTTTGATTCTACTTTTTATTAATATATTAATTTACAATTTTGAAAAAAATAGTTATAAAACTAATTCTAGAAACTGTAATTAAATTTTTTAAATTTAATAACTATTAATATTTACTTAAATATTTTTATTAATAATTAAAATAAAATTTTAGTTAAATACATAATAATATTTATTACTTATTAGATAAAACGCATAAAAAAATATGAGTGTCCGGATATAATTATTGTTATACGAGCCTAGTGGCAATGATGGCCTCTTATTAAATACTTTCTCCTTTTAAAAATATATTTTTTTACCTAAACTATACAAAAATAAATCAATTTTTATCTTAATAAAATTAATTATAAACTGTATTATATTTGAAAAACTCTTTTCACAACTCTTGGGATTCTTATGCACCATGTGTGCTTCTAAAAATGTTCATATGCTTTCGTAGATGTACATCTAAAAATACTTTTTTTATATTTGAGTGAAAACCTTTCGTAGATGCATATACATAAAATGTTCTTATGTATATCTACAGAATAAACCAGATACAGAATACCAGAAAAACAACATTTGCAACGATAAAAACAACATTCATAGATTAAAATCGGCTTTACATTGATAATACAACAACAAATTAAACATTACATTTTAATAGTCCGGTGGACGCTTGCACATCTCTAAGATTTGCTCGACTGTTCTTTGCACCGTCACTACGAACTCGAGCAGAATTTTCTCTTCGAAATACGTTCGCCACATCGCCTAAACACCTGCTCGGTTTTTGAGCTCAAAGTTGTTGTAAACGATGTTCCCTCTATTGTCAAATAAAGGTGAATGATACTCGAGCTTCACAACCTTTCGTTTCTCACCGTAAAATAGGCAGTAGTGGATTTCGTCAGATAACATCGAGCGAGGTGTACTCGTTGAGTTTGAACGTCTGCCCGAGTGTTCTACCGTCGGAGTAGGAGACATCTACGACATACCAACGGACGTTGTACTCATATTGAGACATATTTGTGTTTGTGTGAAATAAAACATTAGAAACCCCAAATTTATAGAAAATCTAGGTGAATATGGACCATCCATTTTCTGTCACAGAACATTCCGTAGGTATATCCACGGAAGTATCCTAGATATTTTGTTTCCGTAGGTGTACCTACAAAAAACCCATAATTTGCAAATTTTAAACCTTCCGAAGATACATCTACAGAATTTTCCTTGTTAGTTTATTTAGTAGAACAAAATTATAAGGCAGTCCAGAATTTAAAACTACATAACACATACTAAACCTTCCATTAGAATTTATAATTGACAAAAAATGATTATATTGCAATGTCAAAGAGTGCATATATTACACTTTGGAACTACAAAACACATCAAAAGAACTATCGCCGACTAAATCTATTGGTGGTTCCAATTTTGACTTTTCCTTATTCGATTTCTTTTCGATGTTGTTCAATCTTTCGAATTCATGCATCCTATCAACAAAAATATTCGGTCACGTCTTGGCATCTTCGGTATGATGAAGCGTTCATTTTGGTGACGTAGGTGGTATGGGGTATCCCGGTTTCAAGTAAACTTGCACAGACTCAATTTTGAAAGTCATCCAATACACTTGGTGCGATCATTTGGGTTTGTTGGTGGTGCGATGCGTGGGGGAGGGGGAGGTTTTCGAAAAATCATAACACATCAAGTCAATGCACACCCTATCATTCGTGCATGCAATAAGATATCCCATTTTTGGGAATCTCATATATTTTGACACCGGTGCATAAGCGCCCAACCAAGGAACAAGAGCTTCGTTAACCGCTTCAAATTTAACTTCCTATCCATATAACCACGCGTACGAGTCTTTATGCGTCTTCAACTATTGGATAAGTTGATGAAGAACAATAGTATGGCTATCCTCTCCATTACCAAACAACCCCGAGACGGCCTAGTAACCGCAATTACCGTCCCCCGCAACATTGACGATCCTCTCGATGTATTTGTGCATAAAACCAACATCTCTTTGATGAATGGAATTTTTGGTGGAATCCGCATCTCTTCGACGATTGGAATTTTCGGTGGAATAGGTGTCGGAGGCGGTTTGCTTATGCGAGCTCCTTTATTTAAACTTGTTTGAGATTTTTGAGTCGGTAAGTCGGGAAAAAGTTTATCGA